>NW_011494677.1:10567703-10569795 GCF_000754665.1 Bison bison bison | reverse complement strand
TTGCAACTAGAGGAAAGCCTGTGCAGCAACAAAGACGAAGCACAGCCACAAATGAATAATTAAATGGGCCACATCAAAAGATATTTTTAAAAAATCAAGGAAAAAGGAATGAGACTTGAGACAAAAATATTAACATTAGTAGGTTTTGTTCTGGAAAGATGAATAGCTTAGTGGCAGATGGTACATCAGACTTGCACAGACGCCTGGAAACCTAATTCAAGAAAAATACAACTTCAACCAACTAATAAGCATTAAGAACTTATTCTGAGAATTGATATGTTTTGGAGGAGAGGCTTAGAGTATCTATATTTTTAAGGTTTGGATTGTTTCTAAACAAGAGAATTTACTGTATAAGGGAAGTTTAGGGAAATATTCCTCTTTTTCAAGTTTTGAAGAAGTACGCACTGAGCAAAGATTTCAAAATGCAAATCTGATCATGGGATGCCTTCTTTCTTTATAGTGGTTTACATTGTTTTTTGCTGTTAAGGATTTTTAAAAATTGTCAACACAGTAGTGTAGGGAATTGAAAGTTCTTGCCTTTATTTTTCCAGTTTCCCCTGAATCGAATTCCCCCTTGCTGGCGGCTGTTTTGAGCGTTCTTCCAGCTCCTGGACTTCAGAGGGACATTCCCTTTTCTTTCTTCCTGGGCCAGGTCGGGTCCCCACTTTTCAGGCCCTTCCAGGACCTCTTTCTCATAAGCCCTTTGCTTTGTTAGCAGACTAAACTCTGAGCAGGCAAAGGGCCTGCCCTTGCTTATCTTGGGGTCCCCAGCAGCTCTAAGTAGGTAAAAGCCCTGGAAATAACCGTTAAATAGAGGAGCCCCATGCACTCCCAGGATGCCACTCCTCAGAGCCCAATTCCGGTTTGGGTAAATTAGGAAATCAGTGGTGAAATGAGTGTTTTTATTTTGTTTTTGAAGCAATGGGGTGAAAAAGTTGTGTATGTCAACTAAGACCCAGCTATGAAATCAACACATTTTAAACTAATCAAGAGATTAGTTTTAAATTCTCCCATTTGTATTTAACCCTATTTGAAAACAGGCTCTGCTTCAAGCTTCCCTGTCCCCTCCCCTACTTTATATATCTCCATCTAAGACATTATATATATTTCACTGACTTATTTTTTTTATTGTGCATCTTCCCCACTAGGAAGTATACTCCAGAAGGGAAGGGATGTGTATCTTTTTTGCTCACTTCTGAATCTCCAGAGCCTAGAACAGTGTTTGGCTCATGGTAAATAAATGCTCTGGATGTATTTAATGAATAGGTTTAGATTGGTGTTTTCTTTACCCAGAGGAAATAGGCAGAAAGCACTGACTAGCCTCAAAGGAAATTTTCATGCAATCTCTATCAGAGTTTTTTTTTCTTTTTAATTTTACAGAGATTATAGTCAATTGTAATCTTTTTAAATGAAGCTTCCTTTTATATCAGGGGTCTTCAAATTGCAGTGCACCAGAATCACCCAAGGGTTTGTAAAAAAAAAAAATGCAGATTCTCAACATCAGAGGTTCTAATTCTGCAGTCTGGAGTCTGCTCTACCAGTTCCAGGAGCTGCACTGGGTTGTGGCCCAAGGGCTTTGGTTAGGAAACCTTTGGCTCTGGCTGCACACAGGAGACTGGACACGTGGAGTTACAGCTGTCCCTCTCTACTACAGCGTCAGTTACATTCCTCTGTACCCCTGCGCACCTTAGCAATGAATGATGAATGTCCAAGGGACAGGTTGTCTTCTTCCCATTTTACATGTAATGAAACACTGATTCACCCCTCCCTCCCCACCTCGCCTTGGTTCCCAGGAATTTATGCGGTCTCAGTCATGATGAAAGGCAGGATAACAAGTGGAAAAAAAAAAGAAAAAAGTGTGCAAACCTACCAAGAAAAAGATGAGGGAAAGTGTTCCCAGAGTGGAGCCCAGACCTCCCCAGCAAGTAAATGCCCCCAGGGTCCAGCCTTTGCCTTTGCCCCCAAGACCACTAATAAGAGACTTGTAGGCTCTTCCTTCAGCGGATTTGCCGGCCAGGGGAAAGGCATTCCAGCCCGGGGCGGAGGAGGAACGGGGCGGGGCTTGACGGGGGGCAGCGCCAGGGGAGGCCTC
>NW_011494677.1:10550997-10567440 GCF_000754665.1 Bison bison bison | reverse complement strand
CGAAAAGGGGGAGCGCTCCCGGGCTTCTGGCTCAGCTCTCTGAGCGCTCCCCCTTTTCGATCTCGGGCAAACCCCGCGTTCTTTCTGGGGTGGCGAGCAAGGATGCTCTGAGGATCGCTCGGAGGGGCGCGCGCGTCTCGGGTGCCGCCGTGGGTCCCGGCGCCGGAGCCGAGCTGCGTGGGGCTGCCTCGATTTCCCCACCGCGCGCCCGCCGTCCCCTGCCGCACTTGATGTGCAGAGAGAAGCCGGACACCATGATCCTAACACGTAAGCTAGACTTGTGCCTTGCCGTCCGGCCGGCCTCGAGAGCCAGCTGCGGAGGGAACCCGCCGCGGAGGAAATGTCACCCTGCCTTGTCAAGTCGGTGCCTGACGTTCTGTGCTTTGGCAGCGCTTTCCGAGGAGGCTCGGAACCGAGTCGCCCGTGTTTCTTGGAGTGCAGGAGGTGGAGTGTGGGGAAAACCAGGGTCGTCGTCCGGGAGGGAGGTCTTAATCTCGAGTAATGCCGCGGGCTGACGCGCCCCGTGGGCTCTGGGAAGGGCTGCGGGCTGGTGAGGGTGGGGGGTGGGCGACCGTAAATGATGAAGTGAAACCCACAATAACTTCCCGCGCAGGCTGGGGGTGCAGGCCGGGCTGGGGGGCACAGGGCCGGGCCGGGGTCGCAAGACGCGTAGTCCCTCTGCCCAGCCTCGCTGGCGGTCTTTCTATTCTTATTCTAAATCCGAGGCGGTGGCCTCTGGCTCCGAGGGGGCGCGGAGCGACCTTCTTTCTACTCTCTTCCCTTTGAGGACCTTTGCAGGGCTCGGCGCTTGCTGTCCTTCACGCTACAAGTCCAAAATCAGCGTTGACTCCTTTGAGAATCTTATTATTTAGGGATATTTAGACTGCGGTGACCCTTGGAAAAAAATGTTCAACTGCTTAAAAGTGAGCCTACCAAAAAACTTTTAATTTCCAACCGTTTTTGTTCAAATATTTTAAACACTGGAAAATAACTCAGGCTTAGCCAGGAAAGTCTTGCTTTGGTGGCTGCCTGCCCCTGGAGAGTACTGCAGCTGTTTTAGCCAGCCCCGAGGCTTGCATGTGGGGCGCTTGCTGGAAGACTGTGCCTTCACGTGCTGGGGCGTTGGACTGGGTTTCCTAAAATGCCCCACGGGGATGCCCACGCCCTTGGCTCCGGAGGAGGCGCCCGCGCGCCGCGAATCCCGGGGCCGCCAAAAGGAAGGAAGCACAACGGGCGATCTGGCTTTTTCAGTATATCGAGGTGACGGCCTTTTGGACCTCTGCCCCTTCGTGTCCTTGTCCCCACCGCCAGCCTCGCGGACCGAGCCTTTGATCCTTAGGCAGGAGTTACACCTCTGGCCGCGGCAAGCCGACGCCGCCACGTGTAACTTAACAGTCTCCGCGTGCCTTTCCAGCTAGCGGACCCTGGGTGAGGCCGGCAGGGTGGGAATAGTGGTCTGCAGCCTTCTAGCTGAGTGAATATGGGAAGTGACACCTCGCCGTACCTCCTTCAGCTGCACCACGGGCGTCATAACTGTGTTTACCGCGCTGGGAGGTGCTGAGGATCAAACGACAAGGGCTGAGCACAGTCTCTGTGATGTTCAGTACCCAGTGTGTGCTAATTAGAGAAGGAGGGAACCCCTGCATGTAGAGTGGAGAAGAAAATATTGCCCAAGCTTGCTTTGCCCCAGTCATTTTACACTCAACTTGGCTAGCAAATGGGTACATTCTTAGGATTCAGAAGCTGCCTTAGTGATGGCCGGTGAGGCGGAGGAATGCAGTCCAGGCACAGCCTCCGTTACCGGAAGATTCGTGAGGGCGGGGTATATGACGCATTTGGATGGGGAAAAAAAAAATCATAGCTCTGAAGAAGGCAGAATACCGAGTCTCAGATTACTTTTTTGTTTTTTTCAAAACTCTATTTGCTGAAGATTTGAAGGAAAATAATAGCCCAGCAGAACTCTGGATGTAAATCTATCTGCAGCTCCAAGAGGTTGACTAATTCAGCATCCATCTGGCCTGCAGGCTGGTCCTCCGCAGAGATAATTTGCGGAGCATAAGTGAGAAATTAATGGAGGGACCTAGTGCCATCTTGGCTTGCAGACTGCAGCAGATGGTCGGAGGGGTGCCCTGTAAGTCAACAGTCCCCCTAATAGAACTGAGTCCTGGGAAATGAGTGTCAAATAGTTAGCAGATGTGCATTCAGACGTTATTTCGAGACGTTTTCTGAGAAAATGTTGGCGATTGTGTGTATTAACTTTTATTGTGGCATGCCAGATTTACAGCGTGGCCCAAACCTGAGTGCATATTTTTTTCATTAGCACTACTGTTCAGCGTTTAAAATGAAGCACAGCGGACTGACTTTCTCTCCCAGCTGGTTTTAAAACTTTGCTTTTGACAAAAACAGATTTTATTTTAATTCATGCCGAGTGACACCTTACACCAAACTGGCTGGAAGCCCAAGACAGAGAATTGACTTGGTTTCCCTCCTCCACAGAATCAGACTAAGTAGCTTCCAACTTCATCTTTCCCTCCAGTGAATGAGAAGTGTCATATCAATGACTTACTTGTGTCTTAACTTACTAATTGTGGACCTTAGGAGAAACACCACCTCTAACTCCTTAAAGACCAAAAAGCTTAAACAGTTACTATGGCTAATTGAAGGCAGTGTTCCAAGTTTTAATACACTGGACTAATCAAAGGATTTTCCTATAGTTCTGGAGCAAAGGTGAGAGATCGGATGCCCCTTTCAAGCCTTTTTATTTTTGTTTATTATTGTTCTGTCTTGTAGTTCAAAAACCGAAGATGGAGCGAAGTTTCTGGGCATTTTTACATTAAAGGGGAATGCTTGGTTGCTTCTGGAAAATATAGCAGATTAATAGAAAAGCATGTTATGATTAAACAGTTTATCACTGTGAAGTGAAAAATCTGGATAGTAGTTAAACTCTTTCTTGTAAAACTAGTGTGGGGCTTTAAGAGGGTATGGGAGGCCCCGGTGAGATGCCTTCTAATCAGAGGCTTGGTGGGATTCCAAGAGGTGGTTTCAAATACAAAAATAAGTACTTGGGTTTCCCTTGGTGTCCCCATGGAGATTTTAAGCCATGATGCAACGTTCAAATGAAAGTGGTATTTTTATGGCTTCAGTGGGTAAATATGCAATTTGAAAATATTCAGGGGAGGGTGGTTTGGTTCAGATGAATGGGGCATCCAGAGTACAGTGGGTGAAGTGAATTGTACTCTTTTGAAGAGAGCCTTGTGCTGGACAGGATGGTCCAGTATTGTAAACACGCTTTTCTCATGCTTAGCTCCCCTTCCTAGCAACAGGAAGACGGAAATGAGGCCATGCAAAAAAAAAAAAAAGACTCTGAAGGTTCTAGACAATACTTGACCCACCCTAGCATTCACTGTGCACAACCAGAGGACTTGCAAAAGTAAAAATAACTTCAGATGTTTCCCCTTCCTCCCTGGACATTGCCAAAGTGCTAAAGACCAAATTCTCTGTGCTTTAGAACATTACAGCGCAAGCAGGCTCATGGTACAGCTGGCAGAAAGTCTCATCATTGCCAAGCCTATTCTTGAAATTATAAAGCTGGCTTGGGAAGACGAGTGGTTTTCATTTGTAAAGTTGACTTAGTCTAATGCTTACAATGATATGAGTTGGAATCCAGTGGAGGAGAGAGAATTTAATTTCTAAATGGAGTCATTTATCTGAATGTTCATTTTAGCAAGATTTACCTCTAATATACTTCGGCATTGTGGGGCTGCAGTACAAGGAGTAATCTTCATAGCATGCAGGACACCAAAAATTGTCCTCGCTGTGGTGGGGGTGGGGGGGTGGTGGAAACTGATGCTCAGCCATAAGGTATAAAGGTCCAGCATTGTGTACTAAAAAGCACAGTGCCAAGTGCCTCTTTTCCATGGCTGTGAAGTTAGGAGAATGCTTTTCTGGAGTGGATTTTCACAGTTGTCTGTGTATCTGATTGTGTGGCCATTGTGTAGAGAGGAATTCCAGAACTTGAGGGTAATTCTTACTCTTTTTAAGGAGGACAGTGCTGTAGGGCTAAAATACGTTTTTATAGGAATAGATGGCTGGAGGGAATATGATCAGTGGTGTTTTCTTTCCACCTCAAGTTAGTCAGAAATCTAATTAATGTGAAAGGGGTAAGATTCCCAGCTGAGAAAGCCTCTTCCTGCCTGTTTGCGTTTTTCCTTGTGGGATTCTGTGTTATTGTTAAGGATTATCATCATCAATGATAAGTAAGTATAGTTCCGCTGGAACTTCTTTAATTGGGTCTCAACAGTTTTTTTCACTAGCTATTTCCTCCTTGCCATCGTAATTAACAGTGGGTAGGAATAAAGTATTGCGGTTTTAGCCTATACATATGTATATGTACATGTATATGTATATATAAAAATTTCATAGTTTCTAATAAGCAACAGTCAGCTTTCTCTAGTGTGGATACTTCTTTTTAATTTTTATAAAAAATACATAGACTTTTTTTTAATATATAGACTTTTAACAGAATAGTAGTGACATTATGTATGCGTGCTCAGTCACCGCAGTCATGTCCAACTCTTGGCGACCCTATGAACTGTAGCCCACCAGGCTCCTCTGTCCTCTGGGATTCTCCAGGCAAGAATACTGGAGTGAGTTACCATGCCCTCGTCGAGGGGATCTTCTTGACCCAAGGATCGAACCCATGTCTCCTGCGTTGCAGGCGGACTCTTAACCCACTGAGCCACATTATAGAAGTTAAAATGTATTCTTAAGTTTGCTTTCATTGTCACATGTAATCTTCATGCAACCTCACAAAGTAGATCTAGTTATTTCCATTCCTAAGATGAGGAATCTGAGCCCTGGGAGAGAGTTAAATACCTTTCCTGAGATCACTGTATATGACCAAGCTAGGATTTCAACCAGGTGTCTGTGACTGTAGATCCCGATTGTGGACATACATTTGGCAGGAGTTGATTCGGTTGAGGAAACAATATTTGGTGGCCAAACAGAGCCTTGCAGTTACTCCACAGTTTCTTTGTGCTGGTAGGTAGAGACCTGTAACGTTAGGGTCCCAGGTTGACAAATGAGTGGTTTCTCTGTCCCCTCTCAGGGGCCTCGTGAATGGAGAACTCAAGCCTCTGTCTTTAATATGTGAAGAAGGAGTTTTGGATACCATTTTCTAGCCTCTGTTGACTATACTGAACAGTGCTTACTTCTGTGAAAGCACTCCAAAATAATGTTTCCAAGGGAAAGTTTTCTCCCAGAGGTCATTGGAAACATTTTGAATGGCATTTTGAAAAGGCCTACCTATTAGGAAATAATGTTCTTCGGCACCAAAAGGTAAAAACAGTATTCCTTTGCTGAAGTCAAGCCAACACACACGGTGGGAATCAAGTCTCTCAATCCTTCATTCTTGTTTTTTATGCTGCTACTGGAGTGAGTTTCACAGTGGAAAGTATGCTCCTTTTCCATCCACACGTTCTACCTCGACCGGGTGGCCTCCTCATGTCTTCCCCTTTCTGCCCCCAGGAGGAAAATCAAAAGCTAGCTGAAGGCTGAGGTCAGTGCGTAGAGTCTTCAGATGCCTTTGACGCCTCCCATCCACATTTTGTTCTCTCCCCTGCCCCACCTCTGAGTGTCCTGTGGAGAGGGCTAGAGGCTGCTTCCTGCAGCTCGACAGAAAGGCGCCTTCCTCCTCCTTGCAAGAGTCTCCAGAGGATGTCTGAGGGACAAAAGTTTTCCACACCCTGAGTTCATAGCATTTCCCAGGTTGCAGCACTTAGGAGGCCGGAGAGGAAGGGACCTGGGAGGTGAAATGGCCTGTGGCCCATGCACTCCCGCCCTGCCATGCCTTTTGTCTCACTCAGATAACCGAGGAGATAGAGGATGCCGAAATTCTGCAGTCATTTTCACCATCAAGGACATCTCTTTACAACTCTGTTTTTCAAACTGTGTGACACCAAAAAGGGATCTTGTATGATGCTTATGCATTTGTAAAAGTCTTTCCAGGGGAAATTCCAGATCTATGCAAAGGCAGCCTGGAAAAACATTGCCTCTTCCCTACTGAGGGGCAGCTGAGTTGCCTGGAAGTTCAAGGACTAGTCCAAGGTCATATGTGAGTTGAATGGAACTGGAGACCTCTTCCTGTCCTCGTGTGTAAATAAAACAGGGAAGCAACAAAATGAGGATTTTAATGTGTTTGTAGGAAAAGCGTATATTATAAAACCATTAATGTCCTAAACTAAACAAAAATACTTGGGTCAAATTTTGACCAGTGGATTGTGTGTGTTTGTGGGGGCGGGGGCTGAATGTCATAAGCAGTTTTGATGAAAATAATTCTTTTGCTCACCTAGGAGACAATAATACTTCTATTTCTTACACCTTCTACTCAAGAGTCAGAAAGTCTAATTGAACCCAGGCATGTCTTGGAGGTTCTGCAGGTTTGGTTCCAGACCACAGAATAAAGCAAGTCATACAGATTTTTTGCTTTCCTTGCACGTATAAAAGTTACATTTACCTTATACTGTCATCTATTAAGTGATTTTTTAAAAGGCTGTTGAAAAGTGGCCCAATAAAAGACTTGCTTGACAGAGTTGCCACAAACCTTCCATTTGTAACAACTGCAGTATCCGTGAGGTACAGTAAAGGCAAGGTCTGTCTGTAGTGTTTCCTGTTTGAGGTTAGACATAGGAGTGGCTAAAGTCTGCTTGTATTAGCCAGTATCTGGCATGTTGTTAATTTCATTGGTCTTTGATAAGGCAACTTGATGTTTCGTTCAATTCTAGATTTCCTTTTTTTCTCTGTCAGGATGGACTGTAATATGAGTGAATATTTCTGTACCATCCCTCACTATTCCCTTTATTTCTAACTTAAAGTTTTGTAGCACTACAGTTTGCACAGTATTTTATCTTTCCTGAGCTGTGATGCTGTAGAACTTAGAGCACAAGCCACGGACTGGGGAGAGGTGCTTAGTGTTATAGAATAGGCTTTGCAGACATATGTGAAAGACTTGCTGACATGTCAGTCTTGAATGGTGGAGATAGGGAAGTAGGTGCTATTTTAGGTTTGTAACCAGGTATTTTTGCCTTGAAAAAGTAAGTTTAAAAGGAAGCAAAGTATATAATTTTAAACCATCTTCTTCATTTAGCAAAAAAAAAAAAAAATGAGACTCAGAAAAACAAGGACCCTTAAAGTTGGTTTAAGATGGCTTCCTCTCTTGAAATCATTTTCCTAATCTATCCAGTTATCATCTATGAAACTACTTCAAATCTTTTTTCTTAGCAACAGGTGGTTTGAAAGGCATAAATATTTGGTGCAGAATACTGGAAGAGAGAGAGTGTGTGTGTGTAGATGGAGGTGGGTTTTGTTCCACCTCAGATTGCAGTGAAGTAGAAAGATGTGATGATGCAATATCCATTTCCTTAACAGTTTATTTTCATTTAAGTTTGATTTTTGTGTGTGTGCTGGGTAGTAAGTGCCAGTTTCTGATTCACTGGGAGATGGTTTCTGTTCCTGGAAACAGTTGGATCAGCTCAAGCCTGGAGTGATAGCACCCAGTCCTGCCTGAGCTTAAATGGATCCAGAGCTGTTTGCCTTTGCACGGAAAGGGCATATATTTTTTGATGTGAGCTATGTGCTTTTTTCCTGGTTTGTGTGTTAAAAATAGTGTTTTGCAAACACTTGAACTCAGTGATCCCCAAAGGAAACTTGAATTGATTTAATTTCTACAATGCTGGAGTGTGGACTCCTGTGCAGACTATCAGGTGTGGGCTTGCCTTATGTGTCCCTTCTTTAAAGCAGAGCCATTTATTAAGTTGTCATCACCTCATTAGGGAAAATGGGTCCTGCCCCCCTCCCTTTATATTATTTCTAGGAATGTTCTTTACTAGAAAGCAACGTATCTGCCTCTGAATCTCAAGTAGGAGGGAAAAAAAAACTTAAAAGAGAACTCCCTCAAAACTCCCAGTTCTTACTTGTATTGAAAACAGTCTAGTGATTTCAAAGTGAGGGTAATCTTTGTGGGCAAGACTACCATGTGCAGAAAGTTCTCTAACCAGGAGTGAGGGCTGGTCGGGTGAGGGGGGGGTGGGGGTGCCCTTTGGGACCGTAAGCAAATTATTGTTGGCTAAACTTTGGACCAGCTTCCTCATTTGTAAAGAGGAAAAAATGGACAAGTTCCAAGAGTCTTCCCAGCCCCCAGTTCACTGATTGAGTTGATGTCAAGATGGTGCTGTTAACTGAAACACAAATGTACAAGATCAATAAGCAAAGTAAAACTTTGATTTTTTTTTTTTAAACTCAAGAGTTTTCTATGCATTGGAGTGTTTTCTTCCTGTAAAGACTAATTTTAGTTTGAGGGCTGGAGACATGGATATGCAAAAATGCCTTTGAGTTCTCTGTAATATGATCATAGGCTTCAGGGCACAAATCTAGAAACTCATCTATTAAGAAGCAAATTAGAGGGAATTGCCTGGTGATCCAGTAGTTAGGATGCCATTCTTTCAGTGCAGGGGTGCATATGTTCGATCCCTGGTCAGGAAGTAGGAGCCTGCAAGTCACAAGGCATGGCTCCCCCCACCCCGCCCCCCCAAAAAGGAAACAAATTAGATATTTTAGCAATAAGCCAGTCAATTTTGTACATTTGATCAGTTTTTTGAGGGAAGAAGAATGTCTCCATGTAATTGATGATAAATCTGGAAAATTAACAGATGGAACCTAGTCTGAGGGTATGGGCATAAAGGAGTTCTTAGAATCAGAAACTTAAGGAATCTGCACAGCCTGTGGCAATCTCAGATTTTACAGATGAGGAAACCAGTCCAGAAGGATTGTGTTCTTAAGGCTACTTAGCTAAGCAATGGATTCTTTCCTGGACCTGTTTCCCTGACCTGTTACAGGTCATACTTTGCCCCCTTTCTGTGGCAGATTATTAGTAGGAACTTGGGACACTCAGATGCAAAGCTCTTCTGTATCTGAGGAAATCATGTTGGTTGCTCATTGGGTAACCAGGCTAAGGAGATGCTTGTATTTGCTCTTAGGCATAACCTACTTTTCACTGCATACCTCCCCTTCCTCTGTTGTGTGTTACAGTAAATCGAGTCTGCTTACCGTACCTTCACACACACCTGTGCTTTGCCAGCTCTCCACTTAGCTTATTCTCTTTTATTCCCAGTCTCCTGTCCTGCAATCCAGCCTTCTATAAAAGATCATAATCCCTACTTATAAATAAAAGCTGAGCATTGAAGTGAATGCCCAGTAGTCCCCTCCCTCCCTCCCCCGCCTTCCTCTGAATTCATAGCCTCCTCTGTACTATACAGAGATTAGTTTACTTTTCTTCCTTCCTTCCTTCGTTTTTCTTTCTTTCTTTTCCTCTTTCCTTCTCTTTAAGAAAAAGCTGTGTGAGAACAGTGTATTTCAAACAGGTTGGTTTTTTTTTTTTTTTTGGAGGTAACAAATAACTTTTTTTTTTTTTCATTAAAAAAATGTAGCATTACTTATTGTAAGTGTTATTTGGGGAAACTTGTTTCAGTTTTATATATGCTTATATACACACGTTTGTGTACATGAATGCGTGCATAGGTACACATATGCATGTGTGTGGGGGGCCAATGTAAAATATATTTCTCACGGTGGCTCCTGATCTGAAAAAATTAAGACCACTTTACTAGAAGAAAATCACATTGCAGTTTATTTATTTATATGGTATTTATTGAGTAACTAGTATGTATCCCACACTGTTGGTGGTGCTTGGGATATATCAAAGAGTAAAACAGGCAAAGAAACTGGCCTTTGGCGAGTTTACAGAGGGCAGAGACAACATAAACATAATAAATGTTTTGGGAGAAGAAAAGATGAAGCAGAAGAGGGAGCGTGGGGTGGGTGAGAAGAAGCCTGTGAGGGTGGGTCAGTTAGCCCGGGGGCCTTGGGGTAACAGGATGGAGGAAGGCTCGAGGGCACGGCGGCCGCCATCAGAAGTCTGGCTCTCATCCATGAAACGAGGACTCTTGGGGGCTGCCTGGACAGAGTCCCTTGGGACTAAAATACATGGATATCAGAAGAGCCCTTCGGAAGCCAGCTCATTCATAAGAGAATCAGCTGAGTATCCTCAATTGTGAATTACCTTTCCCTTTGGCTTCCTGCTTCAGGGCAGCGACCTGTGTCTTTGATTGTCCCTGAACACAGCAGGCAGCACAGACCCTGGATGTGCAATAAATAAATATTGAGCTGAACAGGGAAGTGAAGGGTGATTTGCTGCACGTAAATGTGTGGCTGTGCTAGAATATATCTAAAGGTGGATTTGGGTCAGCTACTGGAAGGCCAGATGGCCCAGGAACTGAATTATATTGACTGGTCTTGCAGAAGCTTCCTCTCTGGTCTCTTTGAGAAGAGGCACAGCAGATGTTTAGAATTTTTTTTTTAGGCACCTGAGGGTAGGAATGTTGCTAGTGGCTAGTCATAATCTTTGCTGTGATTAGATAACAGAAGAGTTTAATAACTATTAGCATATACATTGTGCTATCTGACTTAGCCCAACTAGAAATTCACTTTACATAGGTAATTCCCAGTAGCCAGTCTTTTGGCAGCATGTGTGTGCGTGTGCTAAACATTTATTTTTATTAATTGCAAAGAGATAGGGGTTTAAGTCGTAGTTCTCAGTCAAATGTCAATGGATTCTTAGCCTTCAAACAAATGTAAATGTGCTTCCAATGTGGAAATAGTAGTCTCTCGGGATAAATGAATGAATTAAGAAGCTTCTAGTAGGTATACTCACTGCCCAGGGAAGGAGAGGGAGAGAGGTTGATGGGGTACAGAGGGAGAATTTATCTGCAGCAAGAGAGATAGGAGATGAAGAGCCTGTGCATCCTGGGACCCGAAAGGAGTTCAGGAAGACTAGAGTGGAGCTTGCATTTTGAGGCCTTCCGTGAGCAGAATGGCTGGGCAGAGGGTGAGTTAAGATGGCTGTGGGTCTGCTGAGGAGTCATGTCTGAAAGGTAGTGGCAGTCATCTAGGAATTCTGAGCAGAGGAGTGACATGACATGACATGACATAAATCATGTATTTCCTACAGACCAATCCAGGGCTCACCTGCCCTTTGGACTAGGAGAGAGTTCATGAGGGTAGGGACGAGCAAGGGTTATCAGAGTTCTGTGGGAAGGATGCTAGGATACCTTGGGAAGAAAGAGTCTGGGATAAAGGAATATGAAGAAATGCTACCTGGTTCAGTGGTCCCCGATCCTGACTACCTTTACATTTACTTAGGAGCTTCTTTCAGAGAAGACAATGGCACCCCACTCCAGTACCCTAGCCTGGAAAATCCCATGGATGGAGGAGCTTGGCGGGCTACAGTCCATGGGGTCACTAAGAGTCTGACACTGAGCAACTTCACTTTCACTTTTCACTTTCATGCACTGGAGAAGGAAATGGCATCCCACTCCAGTGTTCTTGCCTGGAGAATCCCAGGGACGGGGGAACCTGGTGGGCTGCTGTCTATGGGGTCGCACAGAGTCCGACACGACTGAAGCGACTTAGCAGCAGGAGCTTCTTTAAAAAGATGTTGTCGGATCCTCTCTAGGTGGAGAAAATGAGAACACTTGGGAGTCGTGGGTAGGGGGTAGGGGCGGGTTAGAAGACTCCCCCAGGTCATGCCGCCAGGACCCGGGCTCAGAGCCTCCGAGGTCAAGTGTCTGAGGCTGTGGTTTGCTCCTCTGCCCCTGAGAAACCCACCTGCCAGGGAAGGTGGGCCTGTTGGTGCCCAGCTGTATGGCAGTCCTGTAAAGTGGGTGCCCTGAATGGAGGCAGGAGAACTGATCCTTTGAAGTAATTCTTCCTTCCATTTGAAGGAATGTTTGTGACCGGGGTTAGGAATCATGGTTTAGATCAGAAAGCAGCGCCTGCCTTCACACAGCCACGTGCTTCTCCGCGGCTGGTAAAGCATCCGCGTTTCTATGGATCTGTGCCCGCAAGTCTGTCCGCGTAGGGGAATCCACGGAATCCGGAACGTGCTTGAATTTTCTTACATTCCTCCCGATTCCTTAGAATTGTATTTAAGAGATGCATTCCGTGGAGCATTTGCCTTGAGGCCTGATTTTGGAAGCACAGGGCAAATCACAAAGAAGCCAGGAAGCTCGATGAGAGTTTCCACCTTGAAGTCAGAGCAGAGGGGAGGTGGAAGTACTCACATCCTGCTCAGACCCGATCGTTGCTCAACCACTGAGATGGCGAGTTCCGCGGAACGATGACGGAGTTGGGGAATTTCTAACTTACTGTTGAGGGGTGAGGGGAAGCTAGGGTCACCCCATCATGCCAGGAAGTGTGCAGATACGGCCTCATGGTTCCCAGTGAGACACCAAAGGTTCTCCCGAACCTCGTTCATCTAACACAAGTCATTACTGAAGCTGGTTCCAATAAAAATTTCCTATTTCCTCCTTCACACGTTTGTCTGTTGTTGGCTTAGAGAAAACCCAGATCTAAACGTATCATTGTATTTCCACTGCATTTTCAGTTTCTGATGGCACTTGTGCCTGGTGGGGAATTAAAAAAAAAAACATTGTCCCGAGAGCCGGTTCAATTCAGTTCAGTCGCTCAGTCGTGTCCAACTCTTTGCCACCCCATGAATCGCAGCACGCCAGGCCTCCCTGTCCATCACCAACTCCCAGAGTTCACTCAGACTCATGTCCATCGAGTCAGTGATGCCATCCAGCCATCTCATCCTTTGTCGTCCCCTCCTCCTCCTGCCCCCAATCCCTCCCAGCATCAGAGTCTTTCCCAAGGAGTCAGCTCTTCGCCTGACAGTAGTAATGCTGCATTCACATGGTTTGGCTTAATATTGTTAACGTTGTTCATTGATTTTTTTTTTTTTTCCCCAGGGAAATTAGGGTTGCTTATTTCTGCAAGTCTTTGCTCTCTGTCACACTATGGCAATTGAATGGCAAGAAGTGGTTGTTTCTCCACTTGTTCCCTCATCTTCATATCTTAGGGATATTCCCAACTCACGTGTTAGGATCAATATGAGGAGTCAGAGAATTCATACACCTTTGAAGTGCTTAAACTGGGCCTTGTACATAGTGAGTGCTCAATAAAAGTTAACCATTGATGGAATTGTTGGGAGGCATCTGGGAAGACTGCCTATAGGAGGTGACACTTGGCTGAAGCCTTGAAGGATGAGTAAAATTTGATAATGAGAAAATGGGAGAGTATTTTCCACCAGGGATGTGTTGGGGGGTGAAGAAGGATCATGTTTACTCTGGCTGGGGTATGGAGCAGGTACAGGGAGCTGAACAGTTCCATGCCACGTGGAGAACCTTAAAAACCCCGGGGAGATGTCTAGACTTGTTTTCTAAGCAGTGGAGCAGGAGCTCCAGGGAAGTTTGTGCAGGAGACACAAGATCAAAAATGTAATGGAGGAAGTTTGATGAGGCAAGGTTGGTGGCAGGAGTCTCAGGAAAGAGAACAGGAGACCTGGAGTTTCAGTTAGGGTAAGAGTGGAAGTCGTGGCCTGGATCAGGAGGGAACTAGAAAGGGTAAATCCCTACCTGACCTGGTAGGAGACATGGGTTCTTTTCATATTAAATAAAATGGATCTTAGATTGTTACCATTTTCTCTTGGTAACTACAAAGGGGTGAGAGTGAAGTCAGTAACTATCCCATTTATTAAAAAGTCAATGACAGCTTTTTACAGTTTTTCTAATTCTGATTTCTATAGAAGCAACAGGTTCTCATTTATTATGCATCCTAAACTTTCATGAGTGGACACTGTTAAATGTAAACTAAATAGAGGCGTGTCTGTTTCCCATGGTTTGATATCTAAAAGAAAGACATTCTCATCTATATTAGGGAAAGGAAAAGGCAGGTAAAATTACTGATCTCTGTAGTTCTTGAAAGTGCTGCTTTTTAGCCATTGTAAGCCTTCCATTAAATTATCTGCACAAGATGCAAATCTTGGCTTAGTCACATCATTTCTTTCTAACCAACTGCCCCCAAGAAGAGTGGGTATGTGAACAGATTTTTAGATCAATTTTTGGTCATTTGGGGACATTTCTTTTTCTTAGTGGTGGGAAATGAATAAGAGTAACGACATCAGTAGGCATTTATATATTCCTGAAGTGGCTTTACAGATGCTGACTGCAGCCATGAAATTAAAAGATGCTTATTCCTTGGAAGGAAAGTTATGACCAACCTAGATAGCATATTCAAAAGCAGAGACATTACTTTACCAACAAAGGTTCGTCTAGTCAAGGCTATGGTTTTTCCTGTGGTCATGTATGGATATGAGAGTTAGACTGTGAAGAAGGCTGAGCGCCGAAAAATTGATGCTTTTGAACTGTGGTGTTGGAGAAGACTCTTGAGAGTCCCTTGGACTGCAAGGAGATCCAACCAGTCCATTCTGAAGGAGATCAGCCCTGGGGTTTCTTTGGAAGGAATGATGCTAAAGCTGAAACTCCAGTACTTTGGCCACCTCATGCGAAGAGTTGACTCATTGGAGAAGACTCTGATGCTGGGAGGGATTGGGGGCAAAAGGAGAAGGGGATGACAGAGGATGAGATGGCTGGATGGCATCACTGACTCGATGGATGTGAGTCTAGGTGAACTCCGGGAGTTGGTGATGGACAGGGAGGCCTGGCGTGCTGCGATAAATGGGGTCGCAAAGTGTCAGACACGACTGAGCTACTTATCTGATCTGATCTGATCTGAAGTGGCTTTAAATGAATAGGCTCAGACAGTAAAGTATCTGTCTGCAATGCAGGAGACCTGTGTTCAGTCCCTGGGTTAGGAAGATTCCTTGGAGGAGGGATGGCAACCCACCCCAGTATTCTTGCCTGCAGAATCCCCATGGACAGAGGAGCCTGGTAGGCTACAGTCCATAGGGTCACAAAGAGTCGGACACGACTAAGCGACCAAGCACAGCACATATGTGAAAACACTTTGTGATTTGTTAGGTATTATATAAATAAATTTAAACATTCTTTAGAAAAAATAATGCCATACATCTTTCATGCCTCTTGTCATGAAGCCATTTTAATAAGAAATCAGGAACATGTTCTAAATAAGTGGTGATGCTGGCTGGAGAATTGTGTCCAGTTAAGGCTTGTGTGTGTGTTCTGATCTGATAGCACGTCTGAATATAGTCCAGAAAAAGTAGATGTTGAGAATTTGTGGCTATTCACCACTTATTAAGTAAAATAGGTAGAAAGCAAATACTTTTTAACAATCTATTGTTTGACATCTAACAATCTGTTGAATGGAAATAACCTCTAGAGAGTAGAAGAAGCAAGATATTTAAAATATTTTTAAAAAACAAACGTTTAGCTTCTTTTCTCTCCATGTCTATCTTTGTGCCATGGCCATGGGGGTAGAGGAGAAAGTAGTTTCCACATCTCTTAAAATAAAACGTTGAACTTTTATATGTTTTTCCAGCAATACAGTTTTCTGGGAAATGTTTATTTTATGATTTTATTTAGAGATTCTTTAATTCCTTACTGAATGAGGTATGGATATAAATACAAGAAAAACTGTTAAGTGTAGATAATTCTCATTGGACAATTTGATACATTGTTTGATTCAGTATAGAGATTGAGATTCTTCAATGTCAATAGAGTGACACGTTCCAGCCACTCTGTCCTTCAAAACCCCAAGTTCAGTCCTGAATCTTGTGTTTATGATGCTACTTTCATCGCCACTCTGAAAAGATTCATCAGAATAATAAACCTTGCCCTGTCGTTTATTGCTTCTCTGCTGCCATAAGTGGTTTTGTTTGGGTATTAACTAACTTATCAAAAGATAGTAGCAGGCTTTTTTCTTTGGCATGTTCATTCAGTAAGGCCATCCTTACTTGTTTTAATGAATTTGAGTGTTCTCAATTCTCTTTTCTCTAAAGACTCAAAGAACTCATGAAATAATAAGTTAAAACCTATTCTCTAAAACAATAAAGTTACTGCACAAAAGTGAGATATATATTACAGTGAGACATATATATATTTCTCTCTGATGGCTTATCCGCCTCCTATCTGGCTCAGAGGAGTAAAGTGTGATGAACATTTGAATGTGGAGTAAATTAAGCAATACTGAGACATTTACAAATGAGTGAATAGCCTTACAGGCTAAATACTCTGCGGATCTGAGGAAGGTGGGAAGAAGGGTTGAAAGAATATTTTTTGTGCAAACTGAGAAACTAATGACTGTGCCCCGAACTCCTCTGTGAGTCAGTTTTAATGGGGTCGTAACAGCACAATTGCACTCATCTCACACGCTAGTAAAGTAATGCTCAAAATTCTCCAGGCCAGGCTTCAGCACTATGTGAACTGTGAACTTCCTGATGTTCAAGCTGGTTTTAGAAAAGGCAGAGGAACCAGAGATCAAATTGCCAACATCCACTGGATCATGGAAAAAGCAAGAGAGTTCCAGAAAAACATCTATTTCTGCTTTATTGACTATGCCAAAGCCTTTGACTGT
>NW_011494677.1:10511446-10550888 GCF_000754665.1 Bison bison bison | reverse complement strand
CCAGACCACCTGATCTGCCCCTTGAGAAATTTGTATGCAGGTCAGGAAGCAGCAGTTAGAACTGGACATGGAACAACAGACTGGTTCCAAGTAGGAAAAGGAGTTCGTCAAGGCTGTATATTGTCACCCTGTTTATTTAACTTATATGCAGAGTACATCATGAGAAACGCTGGACTGGAAGAAACACAAACTTGAATCAAGGTTGCCGGGAGAAATATCAATAACCTCAGATATGCAGATGGCACCACCCTTATGGCAGAAAGTGAAGAGGAACTCAAAAGCCTCTTGATGAAAGTGAAAGTGGAGAGTGAAAAAGTTGGCTTAAAGCTCAACATTTAGAAAACGAAGATCATGGCATCCGGTCCCACCACTTCATGGGAAATAGATGGGGAAACAGTGGAAACAGTGACAGACTTTATTTTTGGGGGCTCCAAATCACTGCAGATGGTGACTGCAGCCATGAAATTAAAAGACGCTTACTCCTTGGAAGGAAAGTTATGACCAACCTAGATAGCATGTTCAAAAGCAGAGACATTACTTTGCCAACAAAGGTTCGTCTAGTCAAGGCTATGGTTTTTCCTGTGGTCATTTATGGATGTGAGAGTTGGACTGTGAAGAAGGCTGAGCGCCGGAAAATTGATGCTTTTGAACTGTGGTGTTGGAGAAGACTCTTGAGAGTCCCTTGGACTGCAAGGAGATCCAACCAGTCCATTCTGAAGGAGATCAGCCCTGGGATTTCTTTGGAAGGAATGATGCTAAACCTGAAACTCCATTGGAAAAGACTCTGATGCTGGGAGGGATTAGGGGCAGGAGGAGAAGGGGACGACAGAGGATGAGATGGCTGGATGGCATCACTGACTCGATGGACGTGAGTCTGAGTGAACTCCGGGAGTTGGTGATGGACAGGGAGGCCTGGTGTGCTGTGATTCATGGGGTGACAAAGAGTCGGACACGACTGAGTGACTGATCTGATCTGATCTGAAGCAGGGCTTGAATGAATTTGAACACCACATCAGTTGCTCTTGGCTGTACTGTTTATCCGTACTGTCTATAAGATATTAACCGCGGGGTGCCAGAAGCTGTTTCGGGCGTTTCAGCCTGCCATGACTGTGGGGTTCATCGGCTTAGTGCCCTCCAGCGCCTCTGTGCCGCCTGATAGACCCAAAGAGGCACCTTCACAGCACACAGGCCGCTGCACGCATCCCATCAGGTCAAGCCAGTTCTCTTCCAAGGTGTCAGATGTACTTGGTGGCCTTCTATTGATGTGAAAAGTAAACCAAGTTAAGCCACCCAGACCTAAAATCAATTGTTTAATCCTCTTTCAACTGTTCTCATGATGCCCTGTTTTTGTAATTCTTTGTAACCAGAGCACAGAAGCAGCGCAGAGGGACTTACTGCTGAGACTCCATTTTTGTTTCTTAAAGGAAAGATGGATAATTATATGTATCTTTTAAAGTCCAAAAAGATGCAAAAAATTTAAACCATTTGAATAAGTGGGTTTTGTTTTTTGCTTATCCCTTCTTCAAAAGGGAATTATATAGCTAAACCAGAGTTTATTAAGGAAGAAGAAGCAGAGTTACACACGGCTAACATGCTTGTTTGTCCTCTCTTCTCTTCTAGAAATCGAAGCCAAAGAAGCTTGTGATTGGCTCCGAGCCGCAGGATTCCCCCAGTATGCCCAGCTTTATGAAGGTAAGCTGGAAGCGCCTTTCTTTTTTTTGTTTTTTTAAATTTTCATTTATTTACTTTTGACTACGCTAGGTCTTCGTTGCTGCTCACAGGCTTTCTCTAGTTGCAACCAGCGGGGGCCACTTCCTAGCTGCGGAGCGCAGGCGTCTCACTGTGGTGGCTTCTCTTGTTGCAGAGCATGAGCTCTAGAGCACAGGCTCAACGGCTGTGGCGCACGGGCTCGGCTGCTCAGCCACATGTGGGATCTTCCTGGGCCAGGAGTCAAACCCGTGTCCCCTGCGTCGGCGGGTGGATTCCAAACTCCTGGACCACCAGAGAAGTCCCATGCCATTCCTTTATAATGGCCATAAGCGTATCCTTGGTATATGATTATTATTGATCTGCAACTTTTTTTCAGATATTTTATTATTTACTTGAATATTTCATGAAGGAAAAAATATAGCAAGCACCTAAAACCACCACCACCGAAAAAAGCCAGGACCTTGATAGCAGCAGACCTACCAGTCTCCTGTCACTCTGCCGCCCCCTGGCCAAAGTAACCATCATGGAATCACACACACACACACACACACACACACACACCTGCTGCTGCTACTGCTGTCACTTCAGTCGTGTCCCACTCTGTGCGACCCCATAGACGGCAGCCCACCAGGCTCCTCCATCCATGGGATTCTCCATGCAAGAATACTGGAGTGGGGTTCCACTGCCTTCTCCGACACACATACCTAGGAGAAGCATTACTGGGTAGTTGAAAAGATGTACATGCAACTTTGTAATGGAAGTTTTTGAAAAGTTCCTGTACTGATCCCACCCCTCCATATAATATAAAAAGATCCTGTCTCTGCACATGCTCTCAACCCTTGACATTGCCAGACTTTAATTTTTGCCATTCAAATGGATATAAAATGATATCTTACAAATTTTGACTGCCATTTTTCTAGCTATTGATGATAAGACACATTTATTCATGTCATCTGGCCATATGTGTTTGCTCTTCTGTGAAATATCTGTTGCCTATTTTTCCCTTGAGTTGATTGTGCTTTTCTTGATAATTTATAACAGTTCTTTATTCTAAACACTGAGGCTTTGTTGGTCATGTGTCATAGATATATTTCCCTACTTTGTCATTAGACTTTTCACTTTTCCTTAGATTGTCATTTGATCACTATTATTTCTCCTGAGTCATTCAGTTTTTAATTAAGAAAAAAGTGGACCCTTTTAAAGAAAAAAAAATCAAGATCTAGGCTGACTTTAGTGGCTTCCCTGGTAGCTCAGAGAGTAAAGAATCCGCTTGCAATGCAGGAGATCCGGGTCCGATCCCTGGGTCAGGAAGATCCCCTGGAGAAGAGCATGGCAGCCCACTCCAGTATTCTGGCCTGGAGAATCCCATGGACAGAGGAGCCTGGCAGGCTACAGTCCATGGGATTGCAAAGAGTCAGATACGACTGAGTGACTAGCACTTTGACTTTCAGGCTGGCTTTTTGCTGGTTCTTCATGTCTTCCTCAGCACCCTGAGCATCACTTGAATGCTGAAACAGGGTGCTGAGCACCTTGAGTCTCACTCATGTCTTTGGCTGCTTGGGGTGGGCAGAGTGTGCTCTGTATAATGCAGGGAGGAAGAGGTTTTTCATTCAAACTGGAGGCTTATTGTTCTTATTGCCAAGTGTCTCTCATTCATCTGTCCAGCCATCTATCCATCCAACCATCCATTCAGCTAATCAACAAGCCAGTATTAATTCTGCCCCATCAGGGGTATCCACCACTTGGGTAGATGCTGCAGATTTTGTAGAAATAAAACAGTTCATACCTCAAAGAACACCATTAAGAGGTTGCCAGATATCTCAAAAACAAGCATAATTTTAGTTGATTTACACTGAAAGAATACATCTTTTTCACCCCTTAAGAGGAAGGAGATGCTGTGAGACAGGCATTGTGTGACAGAACTGCTGAAAGAGCCAGGTTAAACGATGTCATTCCAGTCTTTTCACCAGGGATGTTCAATTCTTCTCACAATAAATAGTGATTTTAAGATGTTTCTTTTGCTCTCCCATCCTTCTAGGATGATTACAAGCAGGCTGCTTCCTGTAGCAATGGCAGTGGGCTCCCTCTTGTATCTACTGGTCACCAGCATTCTTCTTTAATAAATGAACAGAATGCCATGATGCTGGGAAAGACTGAAGATAGGAGGAGAAGAGGGCAACAGGGTGAGATGGTTGGATGGCATCACTGACTCAAGGGACATGAGTCTGAGCAAACTCCAGGAGATAGTGAAGGAGAGGGAAGTCTGATGTGCTACAGTCCATGGGGTGACAGAGTCAGATGCAACTTAGCAACTGAAGAACAACAGATGCTAAATGGATGCAGTTTGTCAGCTTGGAGGTGCTCCCGTGATAAACAGGCTGCATTTTTAGGACATATTTATTTGGCTCCACTGGCTTTTAGTTGCAGCTTATGGGATGTAGTTTCCCCACCAGGAACTGAACTGGGCCGCCTGCATTGGGAACATGGAGTCCCAGGCCGTGGACCACCAGGGGAGTCCCCTTGCAGCAGGTTGCACTGAAGAGGGAAATGGAGGGAGTAAGGATGCTCCCCAGAAGCAAACTGGGGTGAAACCACAGAGATCACTTTTATATCCTTAGCTCACTCAGCTAATCTAACTCATTACTTCATTAATAATGCCTGTTCTTCCTCTTTGTAGCCCAGACTGAATGTATGATAGTTCCCCATGAAGATGGGTTTAAAATTATTTTATAATTAGACTATGTAGAATATCTTACTGTTCCTCCATTTCACAGAATATCTCCAATTCCTTTTCCTTCTTCCTTCCTTTCTTTCTCTCTTTTAAGGTGTTTGGTTAGCCCGCGTGTGTATTATGTGGAGTTGCTTACTGTTCCCGTAGGAGAATTTTGGACCTGGTACCATTTACAGCACCTCTGTCTCTCAGTAGGGCTTTGCCGGGGGTGGGGGTGGGGCCAAGCATTCTATTGGATTTTCAGTTCACAGCTCTACTGGAGATGTGGAAAGATAATTGCATTTGCAGTGGCAGGAACATGCTTGTCCTTTTGTTCTCCTGTTTAGAAATTAAATTTCCTTCAATTATGTCAATTTTTAGTGTTGATTTGCTGCCAAGCAGCCCTTTCTTGTGATGTGTATCTTTGCTGAGATCCCCTTCCGGTCTCTGCTTACATCTTTCCAAATCCTAAGAGACAGACTATATTTTCGCAAGTTACAGTTTGGGGGTCCCTTGATGTTTATAAGTCTTTTGAAGCCTGAGTCTACTTTTGAGGTTGTACTAGACATTGTTCTAAGCATTTGTAATTTCTCTCCTTTGTCCTGCCCCTGGGTGCGGGGCAGGTACACACACCCCATACCACCACACTCATTCCTAATTCCTAGCTTTATTTTGGTCATTGACAATATATACATCCTGCACTTAAACCCAAGCTGGAAGTTTAGATCCTAACCTGAAGAACTCTGAGAACTACTGAACAACAACAATAAAAAGTAATTATTTCACAAGTCCCTACTTTTCCTAGAATTTCTCTTCTAAACAGAATTTTAAAGTTAATTTGGGTCAGGAAAATAATCTAAAATATAGCTCTGGGCACACTGAGTTCGGAATTGCTAAAATAACAAAGTTGCTGTCTCAGATGCACTCAACAGGCATGCTAACTTTATGATTTACATGTATTAAGTATACAAGCATATTCTCTAATATAAGCTTTGTCCTTTAATACTTAGAGTGCATGGTGTCTGTTCAAAGTGAAATACAGTTGCCAGAAGCTTCAAACAGCTTTATAATCGGTTTTGCTTCTATTTACTAATCATTTACATTTACTAGAAGTCTCCTCTCTTATTGCTACTAGGGGTGCCGCTAATCATTTCCCTAATCATTTGGTCTATGAGGTAATGAAGAAAGGTAAACCCTCCAATACTGAATTTTATAAATTTCTTCATGACTCTTTAAGCTCTAGCTATTTCATTGGTCTGTCTGTCTTACCATTCGGAGAACAGGATCACTAACTTTAGCCTTCAGAAAAAAGAATGGACCCCAACACTCATTATGTTAGTTTTCAACATTGGAACAAAAAAAAGGTATTTATAAGTATAATCTCTGGAAAATTGATGACTGAAAATAAGGAGCTTGATACCATCCTCTAAAACCAATGATCATAAGTTAGAAGCCATTAAAACATAACGAACCATCATGTCCCACGTCAACCCCAGAACTAGAATACTGTTAGTTACTTGTGTCTCCAAAACTACCAACAGCCATGTCAGTTTCCCCCTGCAGCATTACCCATTCGGGAGGCCAAAGGGATCTTTAGGCTCTGTGTATTCTGGTGTCCTGCAGTGCTCTATTCCTGACCCACAGAGTTGCATAGAAGGAGTCTTCCTCACGATTTTTTACAAGCTTTTAATAGGAAGGCCCGTTATTTACTTTAACAGCTTGGAACACCACAGAGGGATAACTTGCTCTTATCTAGTGGCAGTTCCAGAGCTCTGTCGTTTTCCACGGAAGCACTGCTGGTCTTCTTCCTCCCTACTCTTCCTGTGTGTTTATCAATGAGGGACAGAAAAGGGAATTCTTCCATTGAGTTGACTCTTCCCCCTTTCTGCTTTTTGATTTTGATATAACTTAACGTATTCGTAGAGTAGTGAACTCTTCTACCGATAAAAGGATTTGGGATTCTGTCCTTCTACACCAGCTTTTAGAGCTGGCCTTTGTTTCAGGGGGATTTATATAAACCCCTGGAAAGCCATATGGAAGTGCTTGTATTTGTTTAAAAATAGCACATCCTGAATTCTCTTCAGCTTTTGATGTCATGCAAATGGTTGGATTCCATTGACAACCATCATTGTTCTCTAGATCTTTCCTTGGCCTGGTTTTCTGTGACCTCTTCCCTGATCAAATGTGAGCAAAGACACACATGGTGGGGGGAGGGAGGAAGCAGCCACATTAGAAGGGAGCATCCTTCTGGTATTCATTCTGGTTTAAATTATTATTTATATAGCAGGTCTGTTGACTGCTGATTTGTTTAAAGGTGAAACAGTGTTTTGAACCACTTATCTCTGACAACAGATACTTGAGTCTGCAGACCACTTGATATCCAAGCTCCTTTAGGACACAGAAGATATTGTCTTAAACTGCTTTACATTCCCATAGCACTTGGTAGGGAAGGAGGTAACCTGCACACAGTAAGTATTCAAGAAATTATCTTGTTTTTGACGGTTTTGTGTTTTTTTTTTTTTCTCTCTCTGCTATACTGGGCTAGATTGGCAAGACTCTGAATGCTCAGTAAGTATATTTGTTTTTATTTTTCTTACAGATCTTCTGTTCCCCATTGATATTTCCTCAGTCAAGAGAGAGCATGATTTTTTGGACAGAGATGCTATTGAGGCTTTATGCAGGTAAATTGAAATGTTTCGTGTGTTTTCTTTCTCTTTCTTCCTTTTTAAGAGCATAGTATTTATCACTGGGATGACTTTGCTCTTGTTCTAATTAGGTCAGATGTCTTTTTCTTTTTGGCTGCACAGTATGCACAGTCTCAGTTCCCCAGCCAGAGAGCGAGCCCGTGCCCCTTGCAGCGGAAGCACGAAGTCTTAACCACATGACGGCCAGGGAAGTCCCTGTTTATGTCCGGTTTTTGAATAGTATTTGTATATAGAGAATTACTTCTTCATGAATCATAGGCCTTTTAATTAAAATTAGTAACTTCCTATTATTTAATATTGCCATTAAGGTAGCACTGTCCTAGGGCATACTCAGTACCATTCCATATTTGATACCATGTGCTTCCTGAAACAGGTAATGTTCAGGCAGTTTGAAAACCTGGAACAGGGTTTTTTTTTTTTTAAGGCAGTGTAGTTGACTGCTCAGCCCCACCCAGGTACCCTAAAAGAGTCAAAGCTGCTGTTGAATGGAAGTAACACGTTTAGAGGAATCAGTGGACGTGGGGGACGGGGAGACTACGCCAAACTAGAGGCAGGAGGACCGTGGCTTAAATTCCAGGAAAGCATCTCTGAACCTCTTGAGCTTCCCCATGTACACATTCATAACAATAGGATTAAGTACGACTGTAAAATAACTCAGCACAGCCTTTAACAGAAAGTAGACAGGCAGCAAATGAGCACTGATGGGAAATGTGAGAAAAACTGTCAGAAAGCCTTGTTCGTGGTGCTGGTGGATTTTCACACTGAGCAGCTCGCGGGCTTTAACGAAGTGGAAGTGATAAAATACGCCGCAGACGGTGACAGGACACTGATAATCCTCTCCAGCTCTTCAGGACATATTATTCGTTTTTAAGCTAATCATCCTTGTAATTTTTCTCAAAACCTGTAAGCCATCAAAGGTGAATTCTGGGGAGAAAAAGATCATACACAGACTAGCTCACTTGTTTATTTGATTGTAAAATTAGTTTTCTTTTAATTTCGGTATTACCTTTAACTTGGAAAAGCATCATTGAGGTGGAATGGCACCCAGGATGTATTTCTCTTTTACAGGCAAAGAAAGCAGTTGTAGCTCTGTGAAAATACTGTTTTCTGCCTTTCTTATGTCATCCATTAGTTTTTGAAGCACCGAACTTAAGCAGGAGTTTTAGGGAAAGACAAATAGGGTATTTACAATGGAATATGGAATAGACTAGTTCTCCTGGCTTCAGAAAGGAAAAAAAAAAAGCCACATTAACCACAGAAACACTGTCACTTTTCACATCCAATTGAACGACTGCTTGGAAAAGCCCAGGGTATGTAGACACTTTCTGAGAGGAACCTGATGCCAAGGCCCCCACCCCCACCCCGCAGAGTGTATAATATCATAGCTATGTCATCTGTAATGAAAAAATGTCCCCGACGCAGTTTAGGAGGGAAGAAGACCGCATCTGGAATATAAATGACTCCAGACATTTCTGAAATGTTTGAATGCTTAGCTGTGGGACAGAATAAATTTCTTCTCAATTCATCACTGGTGATAACGCATAGAAATGAGGTCACTCCTAAGATGTGTCCTAGGAGACATACTCATTGCCTCAGATCATCCATCTCACACATTTCAAGCTATTTAGTGAGTGTGCCCTGTAAACAGCAGCAATGGCTTAGGAATTTCTGGGTCATAAAAATATCATGGCAGCATCACAGCCCAAGGGGTCATGATTAGATTCTTGTTTTTGTTTTTTTAATATCAGTTTGAAATGTAGTTACCCTGTCTGGGTCTAAGGACATCCTCCATACTTTGTGGCTTACACTGGCTGTCAGCACCATCAGAGAGTCTGCCTCTCTTTGAAGGGAGTAAATCTGTACTCTTAGATCTTTGATGAAAAGAAAAGCCCAAAAACAACTAGACCTTGCTCTCTCTTTGGATTCCACAGGTGTATTCTGATTGGTCTTTGGTTTCTCTTGCTGTTATTGTTGTTCAGTCAGCCACTCGTGTCCAGCTCTTTGTGACCCCATGGACTGCAGTCCATCAGATCAATTTCTCTTATGTGCAGAATAATATCTCATAGGTTAAGTATAAGAAGAAAATGCAATGATGGATGTCAAGTGCTTTAAAAATTACCAGGCCTAAAACCGACACCCAGATTTGAGTATGTGGAGAAAGGCTTGGGATAGGATTCAGAATTCACAGGAATAGTCATCAAGTTGATTGTAATGAAAACCCAAGGTCTCTTGTCCACACTTTCACATAAACAGACTTTTTATGGCAAATGATTTTCCTTGGAGAGGGCTAAACGAATGTTCTGAAGAAGAAGGAAGTGGCAAGCATCTTCCTTGGAAATGCCCTCCAGATCCTGGGATGTCATCAGAGTAGTTGGGGACACTTGCTTTTACTGATGATGATATTCATCTCATTTGCTAGACTGGCCTCTTCTATGTACTCTCTCAGCCCACAAAATTCAAAGGGCCAGCAGATCCTGAATCTATAGTGTTGTTTAAAACTTTGCCTTGTGATCTGTTAAGTTTTTTTCTAGACAGACTCTTTCATAGACTTCCATCTTTTTGCCTTGTTGAAATAGTTTGAGCAGTTGATTTTAAATACATACGGTAATGTAGTTAACAGAAACTCAGCTAAAAGTTTTACTTTAATAAAATATTATTAAATATTTAATAGTTTTTACTTTAAAACTTCTTTAGGTTTGTTTTAAATGAAATAATTCTTACATGGTTTCTCTTTCCTGCCACCACCCCCCCCACACACATACACACAGATCAAATGCTCCCAATACATACTAGTACACACTCCCATGTTCTGCTTAAAGGTTATTATAAACATTCATGTACTTACAACTTGTGCAGATCTTAAAGCTCCTTTTGGTCAATAATCTAGTAGGCGCTGACCTCTTAACATAATCTACTAAGAGCAGAAAACTTGTAGGCAGTGTGTTCTTGAGAATGATAATGATACTGTCTTAATATAAAGTTTTGTAATGACCGAAAGTTGTGTAATTATGCAACTACTAGATTGTTTGGGTTTGCATTGCTCACCAGCATTCTTAACATGCACACTTGTAAGGAGTAAACATACTTGTTTCCTTGGAGAGATTGGCTTTTGTCCCAGTCGCGCTAGCTTTGCTGTTATGATCCAACCCCGATGATAAGGCCAAGAATCTGAGAGCATCACATTCAGTATTAGTACTAAAGGAGTGACTCACTTGTCTTGAAGCATATGCAGATGATAATGCAAACTGTGACCTCTTAGAATACCTTTTCTGAAATCTTCTCTCTATAACTTTATATATCCCACATTGCTGTTTTCCTGTGAGGTTACAACTGACTCCTATGAATACACCAAAGAATTACTTAAATAAAGTGATAATCATATAATGACAAATCGTATAATGACAGTAGCATCTTCAATCTGAACTTTATTATAAAACCGCCCTTGAAGAGCCTACGCTCTGTGAAGCACCCAGCCACTTAGTACATTTCAGTTATGTTACTATTTTGGTCCTATTAAAATAAAAGCAATTGCAGTAATTCCAAGAAAATAGCTTTAAGGCCTGGAAGAATTTTTATTTGTCAGGTCTATGTGGGAAATTGTTCCTTTTTTATTTTTTTTTATATTTTTAAATAGTATATTTCTTAGGAAACTCAAAATTATGCTTTTAGTGCCAAATAATAACAGCATCTTGGAAATACATTTCTTTGAACCTTTCATTTCACCTTCAGCATCTCAAAGCAGAATAAAACTGGTAAGCTATTCATGGATGTTCTTGACACCTGGCTAGTATTTATTCTTTGGGAGGGGGGGTATATTCTTAGAGAGAGATGGGGGAACAATGTTCTTGGGTTTTGTTTTTTAAGTTTTATTCTCTTTTTAAAAAAATTGCTTATTTATTTTAATTGAAGGATAATTACTTTAAAGTATTGTGATGGTTTCTGCCATATATCAGGTCATAGGTATACGTTCCTTTTTCCTTTCTCACTTCTCTTCTGGTTTCCCTGTTTCCACTTTGAGTACGTGAGGCCCAGGACCACGCCTGCCATGGTTTTATCAGGGTGCTTGCAGCTCCGCCAGCAAAGCTCTTGAACCTCTGATGGCTCACTCCGTGCTCCCTCCCCCTCTGAGCAGAGTGCAAGTTGCCCAGCAGATAAGACTGACACATTCCTGAGGAGCTGAGCCAGCAGGGACCCTGGAGGCCAGAAAGGACCCCCGGGCTTCCGGACAGACAGTGTGAGATACCAGTGTTCTGCCACTCACTGGAGGAGTCATACTTAGGGTAGAAGCTGCTCCCGTATATTATCATGATTAACATTTATTTTAGAAAGGAACACGGAAGAGACTGCTTCTCAGGGCCAGAGTCACCGTGTTTTAGTCCTGTAGCCTTGGACCAGGTTTGTGTCCACTCCAAGCCTCATTTCCTCATCTATACATTGAAAATAAATAGTAGTATCTCTCTCAAGATGAAATAATACACGTGAGGCTCCAGGCACAATGCCTGGCCCAGAGTGCATCCCCAGCTGCTACTTCATGTCAGTACCCTCTCTAAATTGGTAACATCCCACTTTGGAGGTGCCTAGGGGACACGTGAATTCCATAAAAACTTCAGGAATAACTCCTGGGCTTCAGTTTTGAAGTGCCATTAGCTTGGTGCTACCTAGAGAAAAAGATAACGCTGACCTTTACAAAAATGACCTTCTTTTCTGTTTGACTCAAATCTGCAGCTTGTGAAGTAAGTCCCTCCCCCACCCCCACAGGGATCCATGCCTAGTAAACTTGATTATAAACACCACTCGACCATTAAAGCCCTAATGAAGTCAAGTGGGTATTTGATTTCAGGTTTGATTAATGAAACCCAGACCTAAGACTGTAACCATCCTGGATTCTTTACATCTTAAAACATTTGAGAACTAAAACACTGTGGATACAAGTCATTGAAGTAATGGATGCCCCTTTGAAAGGGACTTTATGTCTACTCGTTTTAATGTCTGTGGACTTTTTTTTTTTTAAGTTATTTGCCTTCTTTCCGTTCCCATTATCAGAATTTTCCTGAGCATAGGTGCTCTGTTTAGGATTATCTTTGTTTATCCTATAAGCAGGCTACCACATAATCTATGAAATCAAAGGCAGTCTTATCACCAGGCAAAAATACTTTCTACCTTCCTTTATTCAAGTTATTAGACAAGCTGCAAGAACAGGATCAGAACGATAGAGCCTTGAAGAGGGCTCAGAATCAGTTTGAACTTGTGTGCATTAAACGCGCTTATCCTGTGAAATAGGAAGAACTGCAGTCTTAACTGATGGTGGACGGCAGCTATGTTAAGGATCCATTTGAAGACAACTAAGTGATGGTCATCTGGAAGATGTTAGAAAGATCTGGGGCCTGAAAAGCTGTCATTCACAATTTTACATGCCATTTATTCCTGCATCTGTAAAGGGTTTCTTTCTTTGAGCTATTTCATTATTTCCCAGTGAGGTGGAGTTTTGCTTTAAGTACTTCATTTTCAATGAAGCTAAATTACTTTCCTAATTTTAAGTTATTACTCTTTGGCAGGAATTTTTTTTAAAAAAGCATTCAGAGTAAAAAATTTGACTCCTGTTCCAAAGAAGAATCTGATTCAAGCTCTCATTTTTTGAATTTTTAAAGATGTTGACCTTTGAAGTATACAGTTTTTAAAATTAATCATTTGCACTGTTGCTACGACTATACCAATGCATTTCCTGTCCTATACAGGAAGCTGAAAAAAAGAATTAGGTAGTAAAGAGAGTTCAAATCTCCTTTCTATATAGAGCTCACTAAATTTTTTAAGACTACCTATCATTTGTTTATCATTTGTCAGAGATAACTAAAAATAGCTTTATTTTTGTATTTGAATTTTGATTTGAGATAGAATACATTACAACAGCAAACACTTTATTCACCAGCATCTCAGCTTGGTTACTTGTTCATGTTCCTATTTCTGTGAAAGGAGACATCACTGGCTTTTACTCCTTGGCACTGGGTGGAAACACTTAATGGCTCAACTTAGGGGCTGTTGGAAGAATACATGTCTTCAAATGAGGGTTGTTTGTTCTGTCAAGAATAAGAGGCACTTTACAGAACCACTGCAGTGTGCCATTTCACTGTAAAATAATAATATTAAATGTAAATGAAAAAAACTTGTGAAATATATAAGTATTTTTAAACCACTTTTTAAAGAAGTTTCGAATACTCTTCTCAATTGTAGATATTAATGGATTTAAAGAAACTCAAACATGTCAACTGTTTGGAAAAATATTTATCCACCCATCCATGGTTTCCTGTCTTTGCTAATGTTATTTCTTTGCTCTGTAGGCGTCTAAATACTTTAAACAAATGTGCGGTGATGAAGCTGGAAATCAGTCCTCATCGGAAAAGAGTGAGTATATAAAATGTATGTAAAATGTATCATAGGGTAGGAGCAAAGGAGAAGATGAAAAACTGGATTATGTGTTCTGTGATAGATTTTGTTTCACAAATTCTTACTTCCTTGTTCTAAAAATACCTACATTTTAAATGTTATAATCCAGACAGGTTTACCAAAAACTGTGTAGCCTTATGTAGTTGAAACCAATAGCTACAGCTAGCCAATAACCTGTATCTCACCTGCTATTTTTGATCTGAACAGATTTTCTGTGATTTTGCCTCATTAACTCAATGCCTACAACGTATTAAAGGGATGAGGCTTAAGGAATTCCGGTGCATTTTGCATTGCCTCCCTGCAGAAACAGCAATTGAAGTTCTTGGGAACTCTGTCTTCCCATGTGTAAGAGTATCTGTGTTTTGAAGCTGTAGAGATGGCAGGGAAGGCTGGCTGGTGGGATATGGAAGACTAGAGCTTTGAAGGGAGAAAAGGAATTAGAGGAGAAAGAGGGAGGGCTGGAAATCCCACACATTCTAGTGAAATGCCGGCACGTAACTGATTCGGATGGTATTTTCTCCTGTGTTTGAAATGTGAGGACATCTTATGAGATCTTAGGAGAAGAGGTGGGTGTAGTGGTGGGAGTGAATACCACAAATTAGAGTAAACAGAAGTGAGTTTGGTCAAAGAACAGATTTTTCATTGTCAGAGTACCGATTTTAATTATCTAACCTACGCCAAGTTGCCTTCTTGGGGGAGTCAAACCTTTTAAACAAATCCCACCGCACACTGTGAGGAGCTGTGGAGAGGAGCCTGCAGGTCAGCGTTCAGTGCTCTCCACCCACTGTCCCAGGGGGCCCTGCTCACGGGAGACACTCCCATGCATCACACTGAACTTGATGTCCCATCAATAGTCTGTCACGGTGTAACCCTGGGTCCTGTCCGTAAGTCGGGCATCACCAGCAGAGATGTTCTGTCGGCTGTGCGCATGTCACATGCCGGCAGAACTGGGTATTTGTGTAACCTTATTGAATGGCCTGGAGCATGCCTGAGTTTGAAACATCATAGGACTCTTGTGGCATTAACTCTGGTTCCCATGTCGGTGGGGGAGGAATGAAAAGGAACAGGGAAGAGGCTGAGAGATGAGAGTGTTCGAGAACCACCATTTTAGTTGCAAAACGGAATATAAACACATACTGTCAACAGACAGCAAAACTGGAGGCAGACCAGAGGGAGTCCTACCCATTGCTGATTCCAGTTCAAAATATTTTACATGCCTGGAATTTTCACAGATCTCAGAGGTTTCCTCTGTGAGCGATTTAAGAGCAGCCTATAGATCCCAGAGTTTCCATAAAATAACTCTTCTTTAGCTTTAAACACTTGCTCAGGCTTTTTCCTGTGAAATGCTTACATTCATCTTGGCTATTTTAAAAAATAATAATAAAGCTGTAAGGGGGGGTATTGACACGAATGGCATTATGGTCAGTCTCCTGGCCCCTGGGCCTCGGGGCATGCCCTGCCCCGTGCTGCCTGCCAGTTTCAGGGGACGAATGGTTCCCTTCTGTCTTTGCAGAGCGAAGATTCCGACGAGGACGAGCCTTGTGCAATAAGTGGCAAATGGACTTTCCAGAGGGACAGCAAGAGGTGGTCCCGGCTTGAAGAGTTCGACGTCTTTTCTCCAAAACAGGACCCCATCCCTGGGTCCCCAGACGCTGTCCACCTGAAGAGCGCCCCGAGCCATGAAAACATGCAGACGGACCTCAGCGATCGCCAGGAGGTGGCTTCTGTCCACAGCACCGGCAGCCTCACCACCCACGCGCCCCAGCGCGGGGAGGCGGCCCCAGCCCGGACTAACTCCGTCCTCAGCGTCTGCTCCTCAGGCACCTTTGTAGGCAACGATGACTCCTTCTGCAGCCTGCCCTCTCCCAAGGAACTGTCCAGCTTCAGCTTCAGCATGAAGGGCCACGAGAAGACCGCCAAGTCCAAGACGCACAGCCTGCTGAAGCGCATGGAGAGCTTAAAGCTCAAGGGCTCCCACCACAGCAAGCACAAGGCGCCTTCCAAGCTGGGTCTGATCATCAGTGGGCCCATCCTGCAGGAGGGGGTGGACGAGGAGAAGCTGAAGCAGCTGAACTGCGTGGAGATCTCCGCCCTCAACGGCAACCACATCAACGTCCCCATGGTACGGAAGAGGAGCATATCCAGCTCCACGCAGACCAGCAGCAGCAGCAGCCAGTCTGAGACCAGCAGCAACGTGAGCACGCCCAGTCCCGTCACCAGGACCCGGAGCCTCAGCGCCTGCAACAAGCGGGGAGGCATGTACTTGGAGGGCTTCGATCCCTTCAATCAGTCCACCTTCAACAACGTCATGGAGCAGAACTGTAAAAACCGGGAGAGCTACCCAGAGGACACAGTGTTCTACATCCCGGAAGATCACAAGCCCGGCACCTTCCCGAAAGCCCTTTCCAATGGCAGTTTCTCTCCCTCAGGGAATAACAGCTCTGTGAACTGGAGGACCGGGAGCTTCCACGGCCCCGGCCACATCAGCCTGAGGAGAGAAAACAGCAGCCCCAAGGAACTTAAGAGACGTAACTCCTCGAGCTCTGTGAGCAGCCGCCTGAGTATCTACGACAACGTGCCGGGCTCTATCCTCTATTCCAGCTCAGGTGACCTGGCCGATCTGGAGAACGAGGACATCTTCCCTGAGCTGGACGACATCCTCTACCATGTGAAGGGGATGCAGAGGATAGTCAACCAGTGGTCAGAGAAGTTTTCCGATGAGGGAGACTCCGACTCGGCCTTGGACTCGGTCTCACCATGCCCGTCCTCTCCCAAGCAGATACACCTGGATGTGGACAATGACCGAGCCACCCCCAGTGACCTGGACAGCACAGGCAACTCACTGAATGAGCCTGAGGAGCCCTCTGACATCCCGGAAAGGAGGGATTCTGGGGTCGGGGCCTCCCTGACCAGGTCCAACAGGTGAAGAGTTTTTCTTACCTGGTGGGGGTGAGGGGCGGGTGATCAGAAAGGGGCTGCTTCTGCTTGCTGTGTAGGGAACATGGGATTGAACCATTTATAGCCATGAAATTCCTAAGGAAAGTGCTAGATGGGAAAATCCTATCATCCTAAACAATTAATGAACATTGTTCACTGGGTACCGGAATTTCAGTTTGGGAAGAAGTCAGTTCTGTGAATGGATAGCATGGTTGATTGATTGTATAACACATTGTTGTCGTCGTTGCTTAGTCACTTCAGTCGTGTCCAATTCTTTGTGACGCCATGGACTGTAGCCCGCAAGGCTCCTCCTTCTGTGGGATTTCCCAGGCAAGAATACTGGAGTGGGTTGCCATTTCCTCCTCCAGGGGATCTTCCCGACCACAGGGACTGAATCCATGTCTCCTGCTTGGCAGGCGGATTCTTTACCACTGAGCCACCAGGGAACTCCAACACCGTGGATGTATTTAATGCTTCATGTACTTGACTGAGTGAAAGTCACTCGGTTGTGTCTGACTCTTTGCGACCCCATGGACTATACAGCCCATGGAATTCTCCAGGCCAGAATACCAGAGTGGGTAGCCTTTCCCTTCTCCAGGGTATCTTCCCAACGCAGGGATCGAACCCAGGTCTCCCACCTTGCAGGCAGATTCTTTACCAACTGAGCCACAAGGGAACTTAACTGTATACTAAAAGTGGTTAAAGGAGTAAATTTTAAATAAAAACAAACTGGAATGGAAATTGAATCTTCTCAGTTCCTAAGATTAGAGGCCAGTGAGTGACCCACTGCTGACTGTGCCTCAACCCATTAAAAAGCTTTCGTACTAACATTCCTCCCCCTTCTCTCGCAGGCACAGGCTGAGATGGCACAGCTTCCAGAGCTCTCATCGGCCAAGCCTAAACTCCATGTCACTGCAGATTAACTGCCAGTCAGTGGCCCAGATGAACCTGCTGCAGAAGTACTCCCTCTTGAAGTTAACCGCCCTGCTGGAGAAATACACGCCTTCTAATAAGCATGGCTTTAGCTGGTAAGGATTTAAACTGCCCAGTGAACCATATTTGAAAACATTTTCAGCCAGCGCTGTCCCAGCACTGAGGGTGTAACAGGTGGATCCTGTATCTTTAGTTCATCGTCCTGACGCTGTAAGTATCTGCATTCTTGAGTCCACGCACAATACGGCTTAAGCTGGCATAGCTTTAGAGAATTTCCATCAGGGTTGGTTGAGTTTTCAGCGCTAGGCATGATAAACTGCCAGTCGATAGGGTGAGACTTCTTTACTCTTCCACCACATTGTCCGGGCTCTTCCTTCCCAGTGGTAGGAATAGCCCACCACAGGCAAATACGTGTGCAGAATCAGATCATATTTTGGAAGGAAGGGAAGAAAATTTTAGATCATAGGATGTTATGAGAGCAACTTTGAAATGCTTAATGTACAGCGCTTGGCTTTGTAACCCTCTTCATGCACATTTTTTAGAAATCATTTTTGATTGATATAGGTATCTGCAATATCACAAAAATCTACCTGGGCTAAAGAGTTTAGGTTATGTTTTTTCCAACAAAGATTCTTGAGCAGTGAATAATAAAGGAATATACCACTCTAATATATTATAAACAAAAATAATGTACAAAAATAAAATGTATTGAACTGTCTGCACTTTTGAAAGCACGGCCCTTGGTGTGTATACTGTGAGACATAGACTGCTGGGCTGAATAGGTCATGGACAGGAGCCATTATGTGCATATTTTTTTCTACTGAGTGCAAAGCAGATAAATGTCTCTACATTGACATCCCAGCGCATTTTGCAGTATCAGCTGGGTATCCTTCAGTCTTTTCACTAATCTTAAGTGTTCATTATCCACTTGCACAATTTTAGTTCTTGATAAAATGGAGACTCGGTCCATTTCATGAGTAGCACTTGGTAGCAAAACCAGAATCAGCGCAGCAACGTAACTTCTCTCCCCAGCTCCTCCCCTCCTTGGGACTCATAGTGAGGTTAACTTCGGCATCAAAGCATCTCCTGTTCAAAGGCTGTTATTATGTGAGCCCTGCTAAATACAGAAGTTGTTTGTTCTGAATGACAGAAATAAGTATTGACTGGTTTATCCCCCACATGCTTCAGATTCTCGGTGGAGATCGTAATGTGTTCCTTGTACATTCCGCCGCTGGGCTTTTCTCCCCCGACAAAGCGAGTATTATGCATACTTACAGCCACGATCCATATACTTCACTGTATGGAAATACGGATTTGGCCCTGCGCTTCAGTTTTACCTTTCCCTGAGCTATAAACAGTAACACACGGTGGCTGTGGGTTTAGCACTCTAAAGTCAAGGCAGTCTGCCTTCCGCAATGTTCCTCTATGCTTTGAGCCAGAGTTTCCCTGCTGGCTATTTAAAACTGCATATTTCACATTCTCAGTTCTGAGTGGCCCACCACCCCCCCTCACCACCAAACCCTCAAGAATCTGAAAGTCCAGAATATTTCTTGAGTTCTGGTCAGTTTTTTCCAGTGAGTCAAAACCAAACGTTAAAGCCTCATACTGTGGGATCCACGGAATAAGGAGAAATTCTACACAAAGTTCTTTTCCTGTTCAGCTTTGCCCTTTCTTGTCCCATTCAGAGAGGTCATTTGTAGAGCTGGAATTTCTGCTTGACAGCATTAAGTACATGACAGCGGTTTCCTGCTGTTGCACACGCTGCTCAGGCTGGACCCGGTGTCAGGACTCCAGGGAGCCTGGGGTGGGCTCACAAAACCCTCATTGTTCTCCTCTGTCTTCCTTTAGAAAGCTAAAGATGTTGTGTTCTCTCGGGTCATCAGCAGGAGAATTTATTTGAACTTCAGGTCATTAGCTTGCCTTTCCCCCCAACATTGAGCTCTGGAGTTGGTTCTCATTATGTGGGACCAACATCATGCATTTGCTGGGTTTTTTTCCATCCTGATCTTTTTTTTACCCTAAATACTTTGGGATCTCATCAAGAGCTTAGAAATGATTCTCATCCATTTTCAGGACAAATGGGAACGTGTTTCTCAGCTCTATCCTGCAGTGCCTACTTAGGGTCTTGACTGTAGCTTTCTCCTCTCGTTCCTTCCTGTGCCGCCGTTTTGGAAGGAAGCCCATCTTCTCCCTTAAGAAGACAGACCCCATTCTCAGAGCTAACAGTGGAGGGAGACTCCCCAGCTGAGGAGATGCTATTGGGCCTCATGGCCCCAAAGGTTAGAAAATCTAGAACAGCACTGTCCAGTGGGCTTTTCTGTAGTGGTAGGAATGGTCCATATTTGCACAGACCAGTAGTAGCTACCAGGCACAAATGGCTATCTAGCGCTTAAAGTGTGGCTGATACGACTGAGGGACTGAATTTGTAATTTTGTTTAAATTGAAATCGCCAACTTATTAGCACAGATCTAGAACCCACATGGTTTACCTGCAGAGATGGACAAAATGTGCAGAAGGTGAGTAAATGTATCCCTTCCGACCGCAATATTTTTTCGATAGGGCTGTGCCCAAGTTCATGAAAAGGATCAAGGTTCCAGACTACAAGGACCGGAATGTATTCGGAGTCCCTCTGACAGTCAACGTGCAGCGCACAGGACAGCCCCTCCCCCAGAGCATCCAGCAGGCCATGCGCTACCTCCGCAACCATTGTTTGGATCAGGTGAGAGCTGACGTCTGCAGGTCCCACGTAATCATGGGAGCTCAGGTGCATGCATCATCTTCTAGTTCTGCAGTGAAAATGTTGCTTTCCTCTTGACACTTTACACTTTGTTTTGTTTTTCCAACAAAGGTTGGACTCTTCAGAAAATCGGGTGTCAAATCCCGGATTCAGGCTCTGCGCCAGATGAATGAAAGCACCATAGACTGTGTCAACTATGAGGGACAGTCTGCTTATGACGTGGCAGACATGTTGAAGCAGTATTTTCGAGATCTGCCTGAGCCACTGATGACAAACAAACTCTCAGAAACCTTTCTGCAGATATACCAATGTGAGTATTCTTTGACCTTGACTTGGTTGGCGGTGGGGGAAAGTGGGGTCAGCCAAAACCTGTAGCTCCTTTGATGCCATTCTTTTGGACCCACATCGTGACCTCTTAGAGACAGGTCATCAGTTTTTGTTTTGTTTCTTTTTTGCTTTCTTGTTTGCAAAACAGATTTGTGTACATCTGTTGAGCAGTGCAGGAAAAACTCCTTTGTCATCATTCTCCAATTACTAAGCAATTGTACATTTTTACATTCAAATCCAGGAACTCATTTTTTTTTTCATTCAAGAACAGTGTTAATCTAACATACTTAAAAGAGCAGATTCCAAGATCTCTCTCTCTCTCTGTCTTGTCTATAGGTATTTCCGTTGCTTCACTTCTCTCTAGCAAAGCCTGTTGTGTTTAAAATTTCACAGGTGTCCATGTGTTTTATCTTGCTGTAAAATGAATAAATAATCTTTCTGTTATGCATCTCAGCTTCTGCCAGAAATAGTTGGGAAAACAATCCCCATGCCCATCTCACTTTTAAGTAAAGCTTAAAGCAAACAGTTGTCTAAATTAATGATCAAGATCAGGATTATAGCTTTTACAGCCTTGTGTTTTTCTTGGCTCGGTGTGGTATTACAGCAATGTAATTTAAAAGCAGCTTCTCTCAGAGCTAGAATTGTCTTTAGAATTGGCGCATGGGACTTGATTTTATGAGACATGGAGCTGGTCTGGATTATTTCATTATTTGTTTCATCCTTTCAGATTTTATGAAAACACAGGTCACATTTCCCCCACCAAGGTATTTGTTATGTATTGTAACCATGGAGCTGTATAATCGGTTTGTCCTATGGAGCTGCGTTTGAGTGACTTGAATTTTCCACCACATGCCTTTCAAAAGAAAAATTTTGCCTAGTATAGGAGACCTGAAAGTTGTGTTTAGCATTTTCTACCTGTTTTATTAGTTTCTACATATATATACATTGTATTACATTGTTAAATTATTTATATTTTTATGGGTTTATTTCTCAAGCATGTATTTTTACTACCAGCCTCTCAGTAGGCTTTCCAAAGCTTAAATTACTACATAAAAAACATCTGTTGTTTAAATTGAAGATTTTCGCAGCTTCCTTTCCTCATTTAAAGAATGAGCAGATCGGTTAAAATTAGGAAAGTCCTCGGAGATGCTGAACACTTTGTAGTCAAAGTGAAGAAATCTCAGTTTTTGTACTTTTGTATGTGTCTGTAATAAATTTCTTGAAACTGAACAAAAGTATAAGCCTATAATGTTCAGTAATTGAGAATGCTAAACTAGGAGTTTTGGAAAAAAGTACTTAGAAAAGAAAGAACCAAATTTCTGTAAACTAAAAGAAAACAGCAGACATCATCTGGAGTTGAACTCTGGGTGGATTTAGGAGTATATTGGCATGGTGGGTGTTTAAAATTCTCAGTTCCTCCACAGGCAGGAAATGCTTGAGGGTAGTGACGTTGGTGGCAATCCCTAATCTCTTCCATATTAACCTCAAGTACACTTTCTGCAAGTGCTTGTTCAGTGCTGGGCTGAGGTCTTTGGTGCCGATGTTTGCTTTCGGGACGTTTCCTTGCGAAAGTACATGGAAAATCACTGGGTTGACGGGGGAAGTGCTGGTGTCGTGCAGACGTGCCCAAGGACCAGCGTCTCCAGGCGATCAAGGCGGCCATCATGCTCCTGCCCGACGAGAACCGGGAGGTCCTACAGACGCTCCTTTACTTCCTGAGCGATGTCACCGCAGCCGTCAAGGAGAACCAGATGACCCCCACCAACCTGGCCGTGTGCTTGGCGCCTTCTCTCTTCCACCTCAACACTCTGAAGAGAGAGAACTCCTCCCCCAGGTACGGGGCCAGTGAGCTGCGGGCGCGGTGACGATGCACACGCCCCGTTGTTCGGACAGCGGCAGCCTCCCTGTCCTAACAGGGCTGTCCGCCTGTTTTTTTGTTGTTTTAATACCTGAATCCAGCAAAACGGAGTTTGACCTCCTTCTTTCGCAGCTCACGTTCCTCTCCTGTGCTTCTCCCATCCTTCCTACTCAGCTCTGGGGGTGTGGCCTCCTAGACAATGTGGTTTTAACCCGCTTTTGAGAAACATTTGCATTCCTGCTTTGCCGCGGCAAGGGTTTCCCCTGACCCTTTGTCAGTGCCCTCGGTAACATGGTCATCGTACTTTGTACCCACAAAGAATCATGAGGGTTTACTGACCTCAAAAACAGTCCTGGCTTCTGCGTAAATAAAACCAGTCTGGCTTGGCTTCTTCAGTAGAACCGAGCTGCTGGCCTGTGCCAGAGGTTGAAAGGAGCTGGATGTGAAATAAGGAAGGATGGTGTTCAGCCTCGAAGTTAAGAACCCTGCTGAGCCAATGTTGCAGAGTTTCTCCTTAGATGTAGAGAAGGTGAAGTGACTGTGGAAGTCGAGGAATCTGGAAAATAACTAAGGCTGATGTTTGCTCAGCACCGTATTCTGTCCCCAGCAAGGGGCTACACCCTGGGTTTCATTATCAACTTTAATCCTCCTAACAATTGAAGGAGGTGAAGCTGCTGTTAGTATCTGTTTTATACATGAGGTGGGACTGCGAGGCAGGTCCATTAAGGAACTAACTTGCTTCTGTCTGATGGATGGGGAAAACACAAAAAATGGCAGAGGAACTTCTTACTTACACGAATATTTTATATGAAGTAGGAAAGGCGTCATTAACTCCTTTCTACCAAATTCATCCTGCTGATCCTTTTCCTCAACTCTAAAGGAACTTGACAGATAGTTCTCAGCTGGTAGGGTGGGGCCTAGTTGTGTTAGGTGAAGTTAGCTTTGCTTCCAAAAGACATACAATGCTTAATTAACTAGTTCTAACCATTGACTAGAGCATTCCTGCTTTAATGGGATAGAGAACTAAAGGGGAGCAGTAGAAAGAGATCAGATAAGATTAAGACAAAACCTCTAGGAAACAATAGACTTCTCTCACCAACAGGAGGGGCTCCTGTTTAATTTTAAACTGGAAAGAATGGTCCTATTTACCCCAATGATGAGTGCTTCCCACCCACCCACCAGTCAAAGCTGCCTTTCCTTCTTCCTACCCCACATTTATAGACCTTAAAAGCTTCTCTGTTTCAATAGCAACCTATTTAACATGGTGGTTTTATTTTTATGGGCTGCGTGGTATGGGGGAATCTTAGTTACCTCGACCAGGAGTCGAACCCATGCCCCCTGCTTTGGGAGATTAGATATGTAATCACTGGACCACAAGGGAAGTCCCTAACATGATGGTTTTAAATAGCCTGGATTTCATCACAGACTGTCTCTTTCATGTTTTTTGTGTGTTGATACAACTGAGAAATTTTAGTGACCAAAGTAAAACTCTTCAACTACTTAATGTCAAATAAGCTCCAGTGAAATAGCCTTTTTCTCTCCTTTAGGTTTCCTAGAATAACACATTGATTAAAAATATATAAACATTTGAATCTTGCCTCTCTCTCATTTCTCTCTCTAGGGTAATGCAAAGAAAACAGAGTTTGGGCAAACCAGATCAAAAAGATCTGAATGAGAATCTCGCTGCCACTCAAGGGCTAGCCCACATGATTGCTGAGTGCAAGAAGCTTTTCCAGGTAGGGAGATGGAAAGTTTTGTTATTTGTTGATGCTGCTGCTGCTAAGTCGCTTCAGACGTGTCCGACTCTGTGTAACCCCATAGATGGCAGCCCACCAGGCTCCCCCGTCCCTGGGATTCTCCAGGCAAGAACACTGGAGTAGGTTGCCATTTCCTTCTCCAGTGCATGAAAGTGAAAAGTGAAAATGAAGTTGCTCAGTCGTGTCCGACTCTTAGCGACCCCATGGACTGCAGCCTACCAGGCTCCTCTGTCTGTGGGATTTTCCAGGCAAGAGTACTGGAGTGGGATGCCATTGCCTTCTCCATTGTTATTTGTTGAGGATAATATAAATAGGGCAGAATCTTTGGCTCCATACTTTTCACATCATAACCAAAAGATCTTTTCCAAGCTGGAAATTATATATGTAGTCTGAGAATGTCTTATTTTTATATTTTATAATATATAAGCTCAGTAGAGTTAATATGTTTCATGAAATTGCCAACTTTCATACCCCTTTATTTAGAAAACAAAAGCTACAAATTATCTGAAGTAAATTCTGTATCTGAGGTACAACCACTATGGGAAACAGTATGGCCTTTCCTCAAAAAATTAAAAATAGAACTACCTTGCTGCTGCTACTGCTAAGGCGCTTCAGTCGTGTCCGACTCTGTGCTACCCCATAGACGGCAGCCCACCAGGCTCCCCTGTCCCTGGGATTCTCCAGGCAAGAACACTGGAGTGGGTTGCCATTGCCTTCTCCAATGCATGAAAGTGAAAAGTGAAAGTGAAGTCGCTCAGTCATGTCCGACTCTTAGCGACCCCATGGATTGCAGCCTAACAGGCTCCTCCGTCCATGGGATTTTCCAAGCAAGAGTACTAGAGTGGGGTGCCATTGCCTCCTCCAAGAACTACCTTATAATCCAGCAATTCCACTCCTAGGTGTATATCCAAAGAAAAAACAAAACAAAACACTAAACCTAAGTGTCCATGAGATGGAAGGATAAAGAACTAAAGAATATGTGGGGTGTGTCTGTGTGTGTGTCTATAAAATGAAATACTACTCCGCCATTTAAAAAAAAGAATGAAATTTCAAGTTTTGCCATTTGCAACACCGTGGATGGACCTGGAGGGCGTTATGCTTAGTGTAATAAGCCGCACAGGGAAAAACAAGTACTGCATGCACCTGTATGTCCTTATATGTAGAACCTAAAAAATAAAACAATGAATACAGTGAAACAGAAACAGACTCATGGGTATAGAGAACAAAATAGTGGTTTGAGGGGTTAAACCACAAGATACATTGTACAACACAGGGAATATAGCCAATATTTTATCATAAGTTTAAATGGAGTATATAAAACAATTAGCTATACTTCAGTTTCAAAAAAAAAATTCTGTGTCCTCGTCAGTGTACGCCTTGTTTGGTTACTTTGTCTTCTACTCTAACTTCTTCCTAAAGAGGAGGACCTCGCACAAGAATAAGCTTAGGTACCTTTATGAAGGTGCTCTGCTTGTGTCCTCGTGATACCTCATGGAGTCAGCAGGGACACCCTTCACCTGGTGGAAGCCTGGGGATTAGACTGCTTTCGCAGCCTGGAGGATCCTGCACCTCCACCGACGGGCAGCAGACATCCTTTTTGTCTCTCGTGTCCCTCCCAGGTTCCTGAGGAAATGAGCCGATGTCGAAATTCCTACACCGAACAGGAGCTAAAGCCCCTTACCCTCGAAGCGTTAGGACGCCTTTGTAATGATGACTCAGCCGACTACCAACACTTCCTCCAAGACTGTGTGGACAGCCTGTTTAAAGAGGTCAAGGAGAAGTTCAAAGGCTGGGTCAGTTACTCCACATCTGAGCAGGCCGAGCTCTCTTATAAGAAGGTAAGTCATATCCTCATTTTCGGCCATTCGAGTCTGGTGGTTGGGACTTGGATTCATTAGAGACCAGACCTTTTTGCCAACACAGGGGCGGCCTGTCACCCATCGCTTTCCCTCTAAAGCTGGGCAGATAGGTGATTCATATCCCCGCGGTAAGAGTGGAAACCAGTTCAATGAGGGGTGGTGCTCATTGAACTCATGTCAGAGGAAACTCCCTAGTGAAATCCTTTGGCTCCACAGAATCATGCAAGAGTTTCCTGGAATGTTTTACTAATGGTCTTGGGCCTCCGGGCGTTTTATGAGGAGCTGGCTGTTTCCATCCTTTGATTAGAACCCCCTCAGGCTCTCCTCTGTTCTCAGTCACTCTTCTCACCTTCTAATAAGCAGGGAGTGCTGGGGGCAGGGATGCTTGGTGTAACTTGAAAGCCCCTTGAGGGCAGAGGTGTCCTGTGTGGCTTTCCATGCACGTGGAGGTATTTGTTGACTTGTCTCCACCACCTTGAGAAGAAAGAAACCTTGAGCACAGTCCAGATGGCCATGCAGGCTTGGACGTGCAAACGGATCTTACTTTCATTGCACTGACCCTAATATGGGTCCCAGGAAAACAGATAAAATCAGAGGTGACGCCAGCAGTCCTATCTGCTTTCTGTTCTGATCTTGAATATGCTTGAGGTCAGCAGCCTGTTAAAGTCAGAAATAAACATTAGGTCCATGTACCCGGCTAGCAGTTTGTCTTAAGAGTCTAGATGCGTAGGGACTGTCTCGGCACTGAAAAGTCTATTTTCTTCTCAGGTGAGTGAAGGACCACCTCTGAGGCTTTGGCGGGCAACCATCGAAGTCCCTGCAACACCCGAGGAAATCTTAAAGCGCCTCCTGAAAGAGCAGCACCTCTGGGATGTAGACTTGTTGGATTCAAAAGTGATTGAAATCCTGGACAGCCAGACTGAAATTTACCAGTATGTCCAAAACAGTATGGCACCCCATCCTGCTCGGGACTATGTCGTTTTGAGGTGAGAGCTTCCGGATTGATTATTATGGCAAGAATGAGCTTATATGTCACTGAACGTTATATTAAAATTACTTAAAATAGAACATACGCTTCCATAAAAGCATTGAACCCTTCCAGATAAGAAAGATAACATCTGCATTTATTCCAGCAGTGTGTCCATCCCTGAAAATGGTTTGAAGTCTCAGAACTGAGCTCAGAGAGAGAGGCACAGTCCATCAAATGTGCTCAGTGGTAGCTATTTTTTCCCCTTTAGGATAGATTTTCTCAGAAATAGCTAGTGAATGCATCAGCCAGGAAATAACATTTGAGTCCCAAGTGGGCTGTGGTTGAAGCTGATTTATATGTAGTTCCTACATTCTCTGAAGACATTATTGAGGGAAGAATTTCAACAATCTTTGAGGAAATGTCACATCATTAGTCCAGAACTTCTCCAACAGAGTAACATTCATTTGGACGTCCACGTTCTAGTACATTTGTGAAACATAAAAAGGGTTTTCAAATTTGCTTCAGTTTGATTCTCTTTCAAAGAACTGACTGTGTGAGCCTGTATACACACTGCAGAAGGGGCTCTGTACAGAGTGAGCCATTCGTGAGTTCTTGCACAAGGATGCTTTCTGCCCAGGCTGGGTCACCAGGGGGCCCCTATCCTGCCTTTCAGCTCCCTCCTGTAAGAGTGAGGCCCCGTTTTAAACTTGGCTTTCAGGAACCTCCTCCCATTTACTCCCCGTCTCGTTTTGTCTCTGCAGAACATGGAGGACTAATTTACCCAAGGGAGCCTGTGCCCTTTTACTCACCTCGGTGGATCATGACCGGGCCCCTGTGGTGGGAGTGAGGGTCAATGTGCTCCTGGCCAGGTATCTGATCGAACCCTGTGGGTCAGGGAAATCCAAACTCACCTACATGTGCAGAGCAGACTTAAGGTACGTTCTGATGCTGATTTTTTTTTGTTTTTTGTGATATCGTGAGTGAGGGGCATAAAGTAGATTCAGACTTTTTGTCTGATGCAAAAAAGAAAATGGCTTAAATGAATACATCCTTGCATCTTGGATGCTCCATGAAGAGCAGTGTTTATAAAGTAACTCCTTCACATTTCTGGGTCTTCTGGATACCACTTACTAATTTCCACCCTTTAGAGAATTTGGTATTAAAGCAATGCAGATATGGTGGTTCTACCATGAGCTTAAAGCCACAGGAAATGAGAGTTTGAATCAGCAAGCCGATGTGTGTTATTTTATATTCAAAGATATTTGAATAATATGACATGCCCTTTTAGTAATTAATTAGGCCTATGCTCTGTGTCTTAGATCAGTGTGACTTCTTATCAAAAAAAACAAGAAAAAAAAATCAAGCCCTGAAAACTTTCCGAAGTGGCTGTCCTGCTAAATCAGTTCTTGTTTGAAGTCTTTACATTGCCCTACTTTTGTTTTTGTTCTATATGCCGGAGGTTTCCTGAACAGTTACACCCAGTCTGTGTGGGTTAGTTGTTCGGTCACGTCTGACTCTTTGTGACCCCATGGACTTAACCCTCCCTCTGTCCGTGAGATTCTCCAGGCAAAAATACTGGAGTGGGTTGCCATTTCCTCCTGCTGGGGATCTTCCCAACCCCGGGATCGAACCCAGGTCTCCTGTATTGCAGTCAGATTCTTTACTGTCTGAACCACCAGGGAAGCCCAGTCTCATCCCATATTTGCACTCAGTAGGCTGTTCCTTGAGAAACTTCTGGTTCCATAAGTGTGATGAAGGTGCCAGGAGATTACTTTGGAATAGTAAGAAAGATCTTTACTTGCACATTTGCACATCAAGAAATAGAAGTGTATTCAGAAATCCCTTCAGCTGATTCAGGGTTTTCCAACTTGAATAATTTGTTTGCGTTTCCTTTCTGTCTGCCGTAGGGGCCACATGCCAGAGTGGTACACGAAATCTTTTGGACATTTGTGTGCAGCCGAAGTGGTAAAGATCCGAGACTCCTTCAGTCATCAGAACACTGAAACCAAAGACACCAAATCTAGGTGATTCCTGAAGCGTGTCCACTGTCTGGGCGTTTGTTTCTAGAACACTTGCCAGTTCTTGGAAGATTGGGTTCAGTGTCTGATCCTGAAACGAAACTACAAATTGGAGAGTGGGAACTGACTATAGCGATTTGATACCTTTTTAAAGCTGCTTCTTGTTTGTGTAAGGTCTGTATTATGGACCTTGACTGGAATATATGACTGTGCAAAAAAAAAAAAAATGTATTCTTATTTGAATTGCTTCTGAGAAGCAAAACTCTATAACTGCATTCGGGAAGATAATGAAGAGACTTCATTTTCTTGCAATGTCAGCGTCTGTGTTACATGTACCTATGTCATTTTCTTTGCAGTGTGTGGAGGGATGGGTGTATCCACTGGAATAGTTGGTCCTCTTTGACATGTTTTCTCACTGAGAAGAGCAAAGAAAGGTTTGCACAGAGGAGCGTGTGTATGTGTGTTTGTTGCTGGTTGAATGGCAGAGATGTGTAAGTTGGGCCGCAGTGTCTGGCACACTGAGACACCTCCAAGAAGGATTTTGATGCACCAGGTCCAGTTTAACCGGGAATATCTGACCACCCATGGAATCGTCCAGAAAGGGAACCCGCTTATTTTGGGGTGTTGGACAGCCCACCCATGTCTTTTTTTTTCTTTTCTTTTCTGAGTTAGTAGACATATTCCTTTTCCACCAACCTCTTCTTTACCTTAAAAGTGGTTGTAATTTACTCAGATAGCCCCTTTCGAACGCAGTTTGTCTCTAAATCTGATTGCAAGGAGCAAAGTTGTTGTTATCCAGTAGAGGTGAATTCAGGGATGGAAATTCTTCCTTGCTAGCACCAAAGCAGTTTTGGTTTGGTTTGGTTTGGTTTTTAAGTTGAGATGTGAAAACTGACCACTCTATCTACTTCTGAATCAAGTATCAATACTTTCTATGTATCTGCAAAGTCTTTGCATGTCTGTGTTAGGAGAAACTCTTAAAGGCACTATGTATGGGAACACAGGAAACTTATGTCCCAAGGAACTCCGTGCAAATGTAACCCAACCAAAAAGTTGCTTGTTGTTGTTATGGTTATTAGCAGCATTTTTTTAAAGCTGCATATGTTTATTAATTGGATTTGTCCTTATCAGCAAAGAGGGTTTGTTTTGTTTTTCCTATATTTCTTTTTCTTCTCTTTTCTGAAGCCCTTGGGATAGATTTTTAGTAGTAATGGAAAGTTCTAATCACAGTAAAAACAAATAAAAATACACTTGTGCAGGGTTTTGGAAGGGTGGTCTTTATACAGGTTTTACTGTAATAGTAAAGGTTGGCTCAAAAGACAGTATTAGTGAAATTTATTTTATATGGATCAAAAGTGAATAATGTATGAATGAGAGTTGTAAGAAGGATTTTAATTTTGTTATAATTTAGTTACCATTGTCAGTGTTATTTCAAAGGTTCTTTGAAGAATTAAGGGGCAGGGGACAGATGAGAGTTTAATTTGAGTATTTTGGATATTAGTGTTCCTCATGAAGATATACTTGTATATGCAATTTTAATGGCCTTCAGATTTGTAAGATTGTATGTTGTATATACCATTCTATTAAGAAATATGTACACCTACCTGTCCACTGTGCTTCCCAACATAGATAAAGCATGATAAAAATTATTATTTAAAATATACTTGTATTTATACCTCAGATATTCTTTTGGATTTTGTACCTCAAGTCTTTTTGGTTTGTTTTTTGTTTTTTGCTAATGTAAATACACTTTACATGAATACAGTCTAAGTGAAAAAAAGTAAATAAAAGAAGAGGTTTATAACTTGCTCTATATCTGTACAGAATATAATCAATAAGTGCACTATTAAATGTTTAAAGTAAGGGAAATGTCTGGCCTGCTTTCCATTGTATTGCATCTCTCTACCACCCTTCAAACCACAGATGGCAAGGCTTACCATCCTAGCATCAATTGAAATGAAAATACAGATTTGCTGCAGGAAAAAATCAGACTGCAAATCATTCCAAGGCCAAACTGCAACTGAGCCACTCACTCACAAACAGGAAACCCTGGTGAAGGTTCAGGAAGCACAGAGATGCTCTCCAAACAAAGGTCACGAGGAAACGATGCTGAGAAAGTTACAAGAATAAGCAACGGCAACCGAAAGATGCCCCTAAGCAAAGCCAAGGTCATGGATTCATTCCATAAAAGGTCTCTTTCCCACTGTTTGCTTTCCTGTTCAAAGGATTCCTTACATATTTGACCGGAGGAGAATGTGAAGGATATGAACATTTTCAAGAAGTCTGCTTTAAGCCACCTACCGTGACATTGCCCCAACTTACTAATTGTGACTAATTGCCTAGACTGTAAGCTCTCTCAGAGCAGGGCTCTTCTACATGTCTTTATAATCCCCGACAGCAGCTTTCAGTGTTTTGTACTTGTAGGCACCTAATAAATTTATTATTTGCCAAGTGGAATTGATTGAATTTGTGTCTGTTGTTTGAAAATCGATCGAATCTACAATGCTCTCTGTCACTATGGCTCTTCCGTGCCCATTTTGAGATGGCAGGGACTGGAACTTGTTACATCTAGTGAAATCTCAAAGTTCAAACTGAAGAAGACATAGATGCTCTGCAGAGATGCTCTGGATTCTAAATTAGAGAGTTCTTTGTGCTCGAAATTCAGCCAGTCTCATTTCTCCAATACAATGTGATACAGATCTTAAAATTTGCTCTTCACAAATACTATGGGCCTAGTAAAGGGGAAAAACCAACCTTAATAGAATTTGTTTTGTTAATTTTTTTAAAAAGACACACAGCCCAAAGCCTTTTTTATTTGGCCCTGCCTCCAGTCCTGGTTTCCTCAGAGCCATATAAAATGAAAAATCAAAATGTCTCAGGCCTGAAATAGTAAAAGTTCAGTTGTTTGAATGCCTCTGGAGTCATGACTTACACATAGGCTAAGTGTGGTTACCACGGTGGGAGACATGCTCTCACGGGCACCAAGGTAGATTCAGATTGCTCCTGTCACCACCATTGTCCTTGGCACCTCATTTAGTCAGTTATTCCAACACCTGTTTATTTCACCCACATGGAGCTCAGACCTGAAGATACTGCAGTCCTGAAAATCTGCTCTCATGGACACTAATATGGAAATAATAACACCCCATAGCATCCTGCCCACCAGTTTACAGATAGAGTAACTTGGGAGATTCTAACAAAATTAAATGGATTCTTAATTTTACGAATTAAAATTCTTGAAATTTGCCTGCAGGGCTAAGGGAAACAGCTGAGATTTTGGAAAAGTAAAAAAGTGGGGAAAGCCAGGAAAGATAATCCAAACTGCTGCTTTTCCAACACCACTGGTGAGAGGGGTATGTGTGAGTGTGTATGCATGCAAAAGAAGATAAAGGCAAAAGAGCTGTGTGAGATTTTCTTTTACTTTTTTTAATTATGAAAGACTAACACATTTGCCAGGAGACTTGGAAAATACAGAACAAGGTTATAAATACTTCCACTATATATTATTTTGTGTATAATATATATATACAAAAATATATACAATTATTTTAAGTAGTAAATTAAGACTTTTAGAGTTTCAATATCAAACTCCCCAAAATTAATAGAATGAATATACAGAGAAGTAGAAGGATATAGTAGACCTGAAAAGCACGGTGAACCAATTCAACATAAGATTTATACAATTTTCACATGAGTAGGTACAAATTCTGTTCAAGTTCTCATAGACAAACCCATAGACCAACATTCATGGTTTCTTTTTGCCACTTCTGTCAACTTTTCACATACTCAATCCTCACATGCACCCCTTGAAGCGTAGGTATTATCCTTCTAAGCCACAGGTTAAAGTGTTCAGAGCCTGAAAGAAGTTTAAATTCCAGCTCACTTGATCCCTACCCCAGCCCATCTCCCATCTGCTGATCTTCCTTTAATCCAGTGACAAATTTCTCATAGCAAGATCCAGTTCACTCAGGTCATCTCAGCATTGGAATCAGAAGGAACACAGAGAAAAGGGAAGTCCATAGCAAAATCACATTAAGTCAAAGTTCCCAAGAAATTATTCTGTCACCCAATTACTGAGAGGCTTAAGGAAAAATTAAGTAGGCTAAAGTTAAATATAAGGCAAAAGTTTTGCTTCAGATTAATGGTTTAGAGAATTTGTAGTTCTGTTTGCAAACTGAATATGTGATTTGTGGTGTACCAAGACTCCAGTGATGCCTCCTGTGAGACAGAAGACCCGCTCCTCCCCATCTGTACCTGCAGAAAAATCTTGACATGTCATCTGATTGCAACCCACCTGACCTGGGTGGGTCTTGCAGTGCTTCATGGATACAAGGGAAATAGCTATTTACAGGCCCCTTAGACTGCGGCCCAGGCTCAGAAACCCCGTCCTGTGATCTTCTGCAGTTCATCACAGTGCCCTTTTCACCAGCCAAGAATACCATGAAGTGCCACTGACATATTCGTGAAGGTGCTTTGAAAAAGGAGCACATTGAAAGGTAAAGGATCCTTCGTGAAACCAAAGTGAGATTTAGCCCACATGTTTTCCCTCACCTGCCTGTTGAAGCATACATATATGATTCTAAAGCAGAAAGCCTAAACAATGAGATCATGGCACGCATGTCATCTTGGTATTCCATCAGGATGAAATTTGCCTAAGGAATTTAAATTCCAGTTGCCTAAGGAATGCAAATTACAAAAACCCTCAAAGAGCCTGTGGCAGGGAAAACTCAGGTAGGTCTGTGCAGTTGCGGTGAAATTGGACCCATTCTCCAGGGAATGATCAGATCTTTGCAGGCTGGGGGTTTGCTAAATCATGTCGGCGGCTGTAGCCAAAGTAATTACCCTCACTGTGTATACACAGTTCCCATTAGAGCAGCCGGTTTGCCTGTCTGGACCCAAGGCTGTGTTGACACCTATAGTATAAACACCTCTTTGGAGAGATTTTTCATCTCATTAGACTTAAAAAAAAAAACTGAATTGAGGGCTAGAAATGTTATTCCTCATAGGGGATTTTCGTTTCTTTCTTTCTTTCTCTTTTTCTGTCAAGATAGAGAGCACCATGGAGAGCAAAAACCTTACTCTTTTTATTATGACTTGACATCAGCCATTATTGGCTGATGCTGTTCCCACAAAAACAGTGACTTGTTCCCATAAAAACTGTCTGATTTCTGAGGAAATTGTTTCAAAAAGCTTCGTAGGTTACAGGTACTTGACAAACACAAGTGAGTTTGGCTTAAGTCTGAGAGGACTTGCTGCTGAGCTACCCTTTAATAAGCATATCAGTGTGCAAGGTACTGAAATACATGCTTTCCTGATTAATATTACATTTAAATCTCACAGCAGTCCTTTGAAGGAGACCTTACTGGCCTCATTTTATAAATGAAAAAGCTTAAAGACAGTGGGACGCTTAAAGAAATAAAGCAGCTATATAATATATGCAAAGGGACTCAAGAAATTCTAGAGCAGCACAATACAACAGAGCATTCTGCCACTGGTACACGTGACTGTTGCTGAAATGTGGCTACTGTGACTGAGGATCTGATCTGAATGTTTCATTTTATTTAATTTTTATTAAATTTAAATAGTTCCAGGTAGCTAGTGGCTACTGAACTGGACAGTGTAGTTTTTATTCCAAAGATCTGAGAATAATTCCAAGCAATCCAATTCTCTCTCTACCACCTACAATAATCCTCTTAAGAACAAGAGAAGGAAGGAGAAAAAAAAAAGGAAGGCAGGGAAAAGAAATCTAATCAATTGTAGAAACCCACATTTCAGATCAGATAGTATCCACTAACCATTCTACCAGTCACGAGGCTAAAACTGTGTGTTCCTTGTCCTGTGGCCAGCTCCGGCATTTTCAAGCTTGAGTTGGATGACCTCTTTTCTTTGCTGGTGGAGTATTTTTACATAACCAAACCAGAGATAAGCTGGAGCTGGCCTGAAAGAATGCTTTGTCATTCACAACATTCTCCCAGGCTTGTTGCAGGCCCAGGCATCCTGGCAGATGCTGCTGTCCAGGAACCACAGTGGTCCCTTCGCGGTCAACATCTGTCCCTTCAATTCCTTTGTCGCTGGTGTCTAGGCCTTCCTGCATGCTGGTGAGAGTAGCCACTTGGCAGCAGCTGTCAGAGCCCAGGGTGTGCTTCAGTAATAGTTCTTTTATTTTTTTTTAAATTTTCACTGTACAGCAAAGTGAATCAGCCATACATAATCCCCCCTCTTCTGGATTTCCTTCTCATTGAGGTCACCACAGATCACTGAGTAGAATTCCCTGCGCTATACAGTAAGTTTTCTATTTTAGTTAGTTACCTATTTAATACATAGTATCCATAGTATATATATGTAGGTCCCAATCTCTCAATTCATCCCGTGCCACCCCCACCCTTAGCCTCTTGGCATCGGTTCATTTATTCTTTACATCTGTGTCTCTATTTCTGCTTTGCAAATCGGTTCATCTGTACCATTTTTCTGGATTGTGATAGGAGTTCTTGATCCAGGTTTGACATGTGTGAGGCGTCAGAACTTCAAGGCCCGTGGTAACAACTCTAACATAAAGATACATCTTCAACAGTGGGTCCTAGCTTTTTGCTTCCAAGGACTCTTCACTACATTGCTTACTGCCTTCCACTCTTTTTCAGAGTTGTCAAAGATTTAAGGTATTAAACAGTACAGTTTACACAGGGAAGCCTGGTGTGCTGCAGTCCGTGGGGTCACAGAGTCAGACATGACTTAGCAACCGAACAACGTTTTCTTTGAATTTTCAACAAGATACATACTATTTAAAACTGCTAATGAGGTCTAGATGGCATCACCGACTACATGGACATGAGTTTGAGCGAACTCCGGGAGTTGGTGATGGACAGGGAGGCCTGGCGTGCTGTGATTCATGGGGTCGCAAAGAGTCGGACACAACTGAGCGACTGAACTGAACTGAACTGAATGAGGTCTAGAAGGGTCTTAGACCTGTGTGTGAAATATCTTTTATTGGCATATGGTTTGAGAGTTTTCTTAATGAAAAATAGCTTACGAAGGCTGTTAAGCTGAACACTGTCCAAGGCCACTGACTCCTCCCAGTCACTGGTCTGTAGTTGAGTGATGGTTCCTAGCCCTGCTCAGATAATTCATCAAGGAAACGGGGGATTTAATGTCAAGTTCCAGAGAAACCAGTTTTTTTGACTTCCTGGGGTGATAGGATGTATTTTTTTCAATAGCAAAGATAAGTCAAGCTCTATTTTGTTGCAGTATTTTAAATGTAAAAATATGAATAGACCATTAATATCATTCCAGGAAAGCAGGAAATGAAGAGGTCATACAGACTGTAAAGATTATTAAAGCAAGAAGAGATGTGAAGTCCCTGGGGCCGTGCAAAATGTTGCAATATCTCAAAAGAGCTAGAGAATATTTCACCCCATGGCCCAGAATACTGAAAATGGGATATGTTTTCCTGCCACCATCCGGAAAGGAAAGAAGATAAATTTCCAGAAACAGAGCAACCTGACTGGTAAGGCAGGATAAGGACGTAGATGTTTGTTCTTAACCAGCCTAATGCCATAAACACTCTTGGTCAGATTAATCCTCACCACGTTGCCACCCATGGGCAGCTCCGGCTGGCTGATCCTGAGAGGTCCAGCAGGATCCTCCGGGAACTCCCCCTTGTCAGTGACTCCAGGACATAGGTCAGCCTGGCATCGGTGGGACCAGTGGCCATTTAAATTTCAGGATCGCGTTTTTTGCTGGCTTCTTTTTTTTTTTTTCCCCATTTCATAACAAAGCAGACCTAACAGTTAAAAAAGCAGTTTCTAAGACTGATAACTTCATTTCTTGGCATTGACTTACTTTCCAGTTTTCTCTGATCCTAAACCCATTCTATGCCAAGAAAAGTACAAATCAAGATAAAAATCAGGAAATATAGGGGCCGTGCCTCTCAACAAAACCCTCAAGTAAGCAGCAAAAGAAAGAAATAGGATAAAGAGGAAACAAGCAAGAGAATCTAATCATTAAAATATACTCACTAAAGTTCTTAACTCTCCATCACCCCTTCTGCACCTACCTCTGTGTTTGGAGACACAAAGAGCCAGATGCTTTTTCTTACGTTGCCTAATGAAATGCCATTTCTTCCTTCAATTTTCACACTAAACTCCTTGACCTCCTCCTCTTCACATCCTCTTGATATTTGAATTCCCCTCACTCTGGCCCCTGTTCCTTCACACTAATACTTCCTCTCTCCTGTGACTTTTCTCTCCTCATGCCTTCCAACCAGCTTTTTCTCCAGGCCCTCCCCTGGGCTCCCAGATGGCCTGAAAGACTCCCTCTGTCTCTTCCTTCGTCTCTTTCCATCTCTCACATCTCCATATGCTTCCTCTTCCTGCCCCACATCCTTCCAAACGAACAAACAAGAAAAAAAAAAAAACCAAAACATAAAAACAAAAAATCGTTCAAGTAGTTTCTTAGGCTTCAATTTGCAAAGCAGGAAGATCACTTTGTATTTCTCTTGCTTCTGTTAATTGACAGGTATTCAGCCTATCTCTGCTAGATGGATTGAAGAATTCTTTATCCCGCTGCCCTCACTGGGCAAGGACAGCAATATGAGGGAATGCTACGGGATGTGGTAAGGCACCGGGGAGAGAATTAATGGTCCTTCACTCTGCTGGACAGGTACAGGCACAGCAGGGGATTTGGAGAAAGCAGATCAGGGCAATGTTTTCTTAAGTTCAGGGTCATACATGCATAGGTTTGAGGACAAAGGGAATTTGCCCATGGAGATGGAGGGATGCGGACAGCCTCGGAGTCCCTCTGTTACAGGGACAGAATGGGCTCACAAGATGAAGGGTGACTTTAAGAAAAGAAGGAAGGTGCCTTCCTCTGGGACAGCAAGGAAGGACAGACTGAGAAAGGATCCTGGTCAACCAGAGCGTGGGGCTGTGGGGTCAGAGCATGTTGAACTGGATGAGACTTTCAAGATAACTAAATCCCACCATCTGATCTTCCAGAAGTGGAAGCAGTAACCCTGTAAGAGTCTGTGACTGCCTTTAGGTTTCAAACTGCAGCAACAAATGGGCCAGAAGTCACATTAGGGTGACAGCGGTCACCCGGAGGGCCTTGAGTTCTCCTCTCCAGTAAAACAGCACATGAATGCTTTGATGATAGCCATTTCCCTCTGAGTTTACCTCCATCAGGTGCTCCAGTGTGACTGTCATTCACACTTCTGGCTCTTCTAGGGCTGGGACCCATGTCACTGTTGGCCAGAAGTGTCATGCCTACTTTACTCCCTAAAGCTGTGGGTGGCCACTGGGTTACGTGAATTATTGTGCGCTTAAGTGCGTAAGTCTGCACAATTCTAGCGTTTCCATCTATTATCTTGCTTAATCCTCAGTGCACACCTATAAGGTTGGGAGGCATTGTTACGTCATTTTACAGATGAGAAAATCAAAGCATGGCTAGGTTAAACTGTCTGGGTCCCCATCAGATAAATCACATAAAGCATTTAGAACACAGCCCAGCATGTGGTGAGCACTGAGTCAGTTAGCTATTGTTATTTTTAATATTATACTAGAGGTCATTTGGGGCTTCGCAGGTGCTCAGTGGTAAAGAATCTTCCTGCCAATGCAGAAGATGCAAGAGACTTGGGTTCGATCCCTGGGGTCAGGAAGATACCCTGGAGAAGGCAATAGCAACCCACTCCAGTATTCTTGCCTGGAAAAATCCCACAGACAGAGGCGCATGGTGGGCTACGGTCCATGGGGGTCACAAAGAGTCCGACACAACTTATCAACTAAAGGACAACAAAAACAACAGACCTCATTTTGTGCAACAGGTGGGAGCACAGACTCTGGACAGAGTTTCACAGTTAAACCATCACTGACACTGAGCATATAATCTCAGAGAAATTGTTACTTAACCTCAGTTTTCATATCTGCAAAATAGACATAACAGTAGCAGAGAAATTATTATACAAAAAACTGTTAATAGAACCTTGCCCAATGCACAGTAGTTACTAGGTATCATTACTTCTAAATATCGGGTTCTTATTCTTTCCTGGTTTAAACTTGTGCGTAAAATACACTATCCATATTCATCAAATTAATATTAAGATGAATACTGTCCAGGCTTGGATAACCAGACTCCATAAGCAAAGTGGTGAAGACCTGACAATTTCTTTTCTTCATGAAGTCTCTAGAATTCAGCAGCATTAGCCCTCCATTTTAACTTGGTTATTCATTCAACAAACATTTGTTGAATACCTACTCAGTTCAGTTCAGTTCAGTCACTCAGGCGTGTCCGACTCTTTGCGACCCCATGAATCACAGCACACCAGGCCTCCCTATCCATCACCAACTCCTGGAGTTTACTCAAACTCATGTCCATAGAGTCGGTGATGCCATCCAGCCATTTCATCCTCTGTCGTCCCCTTCTCCTCCTGCCCCCAATCCCTCCCAGCATCAGGGTCTTTTCCAATGAGTCAACTCTTCGCATGAGGTGG
>NW_011494677.1:10501321-10511346 GCF_000754665.1 Bison bison bison | reverse complement strand
TTCAGAATGGACTGGTTAGATCTCCTTGCAGTCCAAGGGATTCTTAAGAGTCTTCTCCAACATCACAGTTCAAAAGCATCAATTCTTTGGCGTTCAGCTTTCTTCACAGTCCAGCTCTCACAGCCATAGCTACTAGGTACCAACAAAGGAAAGCCACAGAAACATATGTCATCCCTCTTGACTTGGAGGTGATTGTAGTCTTTTCAAGAAGACAGACAGAGAAATCATTACAATAAAATGTGTTGGAGTGGTGACCCCACCCCGACGCCCTGAGGAGGAGATGACATTTGAGCTGGGTGTTGAAGGATGAAGGTGAGGGAGAGGGCAGAAATGCATTCCAGGCAGGGCGATGATGGGCAGCTTGGAGGAGCCTGGCTTGGGGAGGAAGTTGGGAGGGCCTTGCACGTGGGAAACATCTTCCCTGGTGGCTCAGTTGATAGAGAATCTGCCTGCAATGCAGGAGAACTGGGTTCGATCCCTGGGTTGGGAAGATCCCCTGGAGGAGGAAATGGCAACCCACTCCAGTACTCCCTTGCCTGGAGAATTCCATGAGCAGAGGAGCTGGGCAGGTTACAGTCCATGGGATTGCAGAGTCACACACAACTGTGTGACTAACATTCACTTTCACTTCACGTGGGGGGAGGTGTTCTGTAGGGAAGGTGTGGCAGGAGAAAGACCTGGGAGAAGCTGGAGCTGTGAGGTGGACAAGGGCCTTGCATACCTTTCTCGAAAATCTGAATGTCACCCTACAGGCAGTGGGAAGCTTGCAAATCTTTAAAGGAGGGAAGCAATAGAATCAGATCTGACTTTTTAAAAGAAGAGGCTGCAGGTGGTGTGGAGAGTGGATCCAATAAGAAGGCTGGAGGCCGAGAAGGCAGTACTGAGTCCTTCACAGGAGTCCCCCCACCCCGAGATCATGAGCGCCAGGACCTAGAGGGCGCCGTGGGGAGGAGGAGAGGAGGCACTGGAAACACTCTTGGTTAGGAGGTAGACATCAGGGCTTGGTGACAGTCTGGCTGGAATGAGAGACGGGCAGTGAGGATTAAACCCCACCCCGCAGCCTGGGTGGAGGGGTGGCGGCTGCCGTCTGAGATAAGCAGTTCAGGAGCAGAAACAGATCTGGGACGATGCTGGAAGGTACAGTGAGTTTAGCTGTGAGAGCACTGAGGCTTCCGAAGGCATCTCAGGGAGCTGTCCGTGGGTGGTGGACATGATCTAGGTCAGGAGTTCCCAAGAGAAGCCTGGTGTGATGCATGGATGGAAGGGTAGATGGTAGCTGAAACCATGGACTGTCCTGGCCCGGGAAAGAATAGAGAAGCCACCTATGCTGTGCAAGCCACAGGGCCTGGAGGTCACGTTATGAAAGATCCCAGGACCCTGGGATGCGGGGAGAAAAGGGCGCCTGGATAATTACTAGGAATCTAAGGGCTTTTCTCCCTAACTTGATGTTTTAGGTTCACGAATGCCCTAGGTTAATTAAAGAGGATGAATTTTGTTTCTGCATCCCTTCCATACAGGGCTGGAGGCCTCATGGAGAAGTGGAATGGAAAAAGAGTGACTGGCATCAACTAAAAAACCCAATTAAATTAATGGAATAAATGTGCACATCAAAATTTTTAAAAGTCAGAAATTGCCCTAGAGTCCCTGATACTCAGACCCAGTCCCTGTTTCACAAAGTTAGTGTTTCCCAGAGAAAAGAACTGGTTGCTACTTCATTATCTTTAAAAAAAATAAATAAATAAAAGGCAAGAAAAGTCTAATTCAAACCATGCCTTAGCACAATAAGCCTGTACACACTAATTAAAACACTTGGTTGATTTTATAAGAAACTACATCCTCCCCTGTGTAGTGTCTTTTGCTATCCCGTGATAAGCAGCAGTTTCAACCGGCAGTTATGTGCCATTAAATTGATTATAATTAAGAATAGTCATATGTCATTTAGAGCTTCCCAGGTGGCGCTAGTGGTAAAGAATCCACCTGCCAACGAGGAGGTGTAAGAGACGTGAGTTCGATCCCTGGGTTGGAAAGATCCCCTGGAAGAGGTCATGGTAACCCACTCCAGTATTCTTGCCTGGAGAATCCCATGGTCGGGGAGCCTGGAGGGCTATGGTCCACAGGGTCGCAAAGAGTCAGACACACAGAGCACATATATCACTTAGATTATTAAATTATTTAAATTATAATGGGAAAAATAGGTTTACTTAATCAACACACTTCAATTGATAGACATCAGTTTTCAAAATATGAAGTTTCTGAGAATTAAAAATAAAACGGTACCCTGCCTGGCAAAGAGCCTAGGAACCCACAGCAGATGCTTGGCCCTTAGTCTGTGTCCTAGTTAGTGGGTTGGGAGCCACCCGCAAGGCCACAGGCATCTCTGGAGGTGACCAAAGTGTCCGGCCTGCTCACATTTCCAAACACTCTGAGACAGAGATGAATGGAAAATTTTAAATCCTCCCCCGCGAACTCTAAGCCATCCTTCCAGAGACTAAGAAGCCCACCAAGGTGGGTGAAGTCTCCCTCTGGGTTCTCTTTTCCCAGATCCTCTGTCACTGTCTGGGTTTTGTTTTGGTTTTGGTCTGGCTCTGCTACCAGACGGCAACCTCTTAGGGGCAAACATTACCTTACTCCTGCCTCTGTTCCCAACACGTAACATGGTGCCTGGCGTATTTCCAGAACTCCAAAAACGTGTGTGGAGCAGAACTCAGACCGTTTGTTTTACAACAATGTGTGCACACGTGTGTGCCAAGTTGCTTCAGTCATGTCCAACTCTTTGCAACCCCATGGACTGTAGCCCACTAGGCTCCTCTATCCATGGGATTTCCCAGCAAGAATACTGGAGTGGGTTACCATGCCCTCCTCCAGGGGATCGTCCCAACCCAAGGGATGGAACCTGCGGCTCCTGCATTTCAGGGGGATTCTTTACGCTGAGCCACCAGGGGAGCCTGCCTGTACAATGATACTTGCCTTTGAAGACAGAGGATGCTGACAGGAAAGCTCTCATGGCTAATTGGGATGTATTCAGAATGGCTTCAACATTCCTCAAAACACCCAGAAGTAAGAGAGAACTTGAAAATGTCCCTAGAAGATCTGCATTCCTTAGACTCTAGAATAATCCAAGACTGTGGACGAAGACTTCTCTATGATGAATACAGGAGCAACAGTGAGTTTATACAGATAAACAGGGTTATCTGGACAAGGTCAGAAACCAAATGCATAGTTTTATAGTTGCCATTCACTCAAGCTGGCGATTTCATTTAACATCCACTGCCGGCAATGGATGTCTTTGTGGATTCTTGTGTTTAAAGGATTCTTGTGTTTAAAAACAAATTGTTTTTGGGTTACCAAAGTATTTAATAAGAAGCATTTTGCACTCTGGGAAAAAAAAAAAAAGGGGGGGGGCTCTGGTCTCAGGAAAATGGTGGAGAGGAGGCTACCAGTCTGGATACAGGAATCTCTTCCTCCAGGCCATGCCCGCAGCCGAGAACTGGATGGTGGTTATCGTCTTCTCGTTATCAGTTTGGACTCTGTGAGAAGATGGATCTAAATAAGCTTTTATCCTCAGAGTTAGGACTAGTGGAGCCTGGAGGAAATTTTAATTAGGGTAAAAATTTCTTTCTGGAAAATGGCAAGAGTAAGGTTCAACTCCTAATGCGTCCTCTGTGTGTTTCTCCCCGATTGTAATGAAGACCTCAGCTGTCTCCAGCATTACCAGAGCTGTGTGTAGTTGCATTCCTTGTCTGCACTGAGAATTACACTGGCCATTTTCCAGGGGCGGGGGGCTCTGTTATATGTACTTCCTGGTAGGTGTACTGTAACTTAGCCAGCTTCTCTAGTCATGTACCCCCTCGCTTATACAAGCGGCTCTCTTAAAAAAAAAAAAGCAATAGAGTCTTCAGGTATTTATTTCACTCAGCACAAACAGCTCACAAACAGAAGTCTAGGCTTACAAAAGCATTTGGGGAAATGCTACCTTTAAAATCTTTGAACTGCCAGCCGTGTGTCCCTAATGGATAAGAAGCATATTGTATATAATTTAACTGCCACCCTCTCTTTTCTATTCTACATTTCTCTTTCCAGATAAAGGGGCTCTCCTCACATCCCCTTATCTTTGCCTAAAGCCTCCCCTCTGGAAGAGGCATGAAGAGAATGAATGTGGTTGCAACAACAGGGAGAAAAAAAATGTTTTTAATGTACATGAAGCTGAAGGGCTGAGGTTTTCAGTTCAGACTCCCGTTGCTACTTCCACATCCCGGTCCCCTTGAAGTGCATCAGTATAAACCGCTGGGACCATGGGAGGAGGCTGCATCCTAGTTCAAAAACGAGGTGTCAGACTGGGATTTCCCAACCTGATCCATAAGGGGAGACCAGGATTCCACCAAGCCGGGAAGAGACCTCTGGACTTGACAAATCCTTCAAATTAATCCTCTCCACGAAAGGGCTTATCATCTACTCATCTGACTTTTCTTTTTCTTTTTAGCATTATCTTTAACACCTGCTTTTCATAGGTATAAGAAGCTGCTTGGAAACCTTCAGAGGCTCATGACGCATAGGGGTCGGGGAGGCGGAAGAGAGGAGCAGATTTCAAGGTAGAGAGACCCAGTTCTATGACTCAATGGATGATACTTCTCCATAAGATCAGATGCTAAAGTAGATGGTTAGTGCTTCCGGTGGCTAGGATGAACTCTGTCCGCCAGCCAGGATTTTCAGGCCCACACTGCAGTGCCTAAGAATCACGTCCGTTTATGTGCAGGCCGAGCTGCTGGCCTGAGGTATGTGTGTTTGTGAGGTGGGGGATGGGGAAGGTCACACTGTTATCCATCCTGTAATCCTGTAACCTACATCCTGTTACTTAATCTTCCATCTACGACTATCCCTTTGATACCACTAAGTCCTGTAGTTGGGAGAAACAGGACATGATTAGTGGGGAAATTCAGTGGGATCAGATTTTTAGGACGCTGCTTCTTAAACTGAGTATCTGTCTCCGTGTCAAGAGACAGGAAGAATAAAACTGTCACCCAGACGAAGGGTCAGGGTAGGTATGAAGGGACTTCAGGTACACTAGACTCTGGAGGGGCTTTGGGAGAGGAACGCAAGTTTTCTGTCTGTACATTCAATGTAAGCATTGCTGGAATTTTTTCAGGGGGTGGTGGACTTTGAAAATCTTCCAGAATAAGATCACCTTGAGCCCTCTCTGTAAAATAAAGCTGGGACTTGTTCATGGGCTAGGGCGGACCCCAAACCATTTCCTGAAAAAAATTCCTGGCTTGGCCTGCTAGTGGTTTCCCCTTCCACAGTGCTCAGCTATTTCTAAAGTCCATGGTTTGTTGCTGTCGTTCAGTCGCTAACTCATGTCCGACGCTTTGTGACTCCATGGACTGCCACACGCCAGGCTTCCCTGTTCCTCACTACCTCCTGGAGTTTGCTCCGACTCATATCCATTGAATCAATGATGTCCATGGACTGTCCCTCAATTAATGACACAGAATAGGGTCTCTCTAATCCCATGAACAGATGCCTTTAAGTCTTATCCAAAGGATAGTGAGAAAGAGTTCCCTGTGAAGGGTTATTGCAAAATTATTCAGTCCATCACTCTTTTCGGTACTTTGAGTTCTTTCTTGGGATACAGCCAGACATCAGAAAAGTAAATACTTAAGACACTTAATCCTTAGGTTCCCCCACAGAGCTGTGTTTTCATTGGGGAAGCCCCGAGAGGAGAACAGGACAGAGTTAGGCATTTGGTTTGGATCTGCTTGGGTTGTGGAGCTGAGGCCCCTCCGTCTGCTGGGTCCACTTAAAGAGACCCCGCATTAGAAAAGGCTTCCATAGTGGCTCAGACAGTAAAGAATCCACCTGCAATGCAGGAGACCCGGGTTTGATCCCTGGGTGGGTGGGAAGATCCCCTGGAGAAGGAAATAGCAACCCACTCCAGTATTCTTCTGAGAAGGCAATGGCACCCCACTCCAGTACTCTTGCCTGGAAAATTCCATGGATGGAGGAGCCTGGTGGGCTGCAGTCCATGGGGTCGATGAGAGTCGGGCACGACTGAGTGACTTCACTTTCACTTTTCACTTTCATGCATTGGAGAAGGAAATGGCAACCCACTCCAGTGTTCTTGCCTGGAGAATCCCAGGGGTGGGGGAGCCTGGTGGGCTGCGGTCTACAGGATTGAACAGAGTTGGACACGACTGAAGTGACTTAGCAGCAGCAGCAGCCAGTATTCTTGCCTGGAGAATTCTTTGGACAGAGGAGACTGGTGGGCTACAGTCCAAGGGGTCACAAAGAGTCAGACACAACTGAGCGACTAACACCTGGAACTCCTAAGGGCTGCAGAAAGACTTTCCTCCACCGAGTCTGCTCCCAGAACTGACTTTCTGTTCCCTGTCCTTGTCTTTTGAGATGGGAATCTTCAGAGTTCAACCTGAAACTCCGCAGAACCAGTCCACGGCCCCTCCTGCCTGCCTGTTGGTACTGCCTCACTCCTCAGACCTCTGCACCTTCTCTCTGTCTCCCTCCTCCCGCTGTATCAGGGGCTCAGGTTGTAAACTGCCTCCACCCTTGCTGGATCCCAGAAAGTCCTAACAAGCAAACTGCTTAATCCGTTTCGGAGACCGATGATCGGAGTTATAAAGTGGCCAGGCCCTGTGTGTCAAGGCTCCTCTCCTCCCAGAAGCCTTTCACACTCCACTTCTCAGGATACTGACAAGGGACGTGTGTGTGTGATAAGTTGCTTCAGTCGTGTCCGACTCTGTGCAACCCTGTGAACTGTCTCCCGCCAGGCTTCTCTCTCCATGGGATTCTCCAGGCAAGAATACTAGAGTGGGTTGCTGTGTCTTCCTCCAGAGGATCTTCCTGACCCAGGGCACTCACCCATGTCTCTTCTGTCTGCCTGCAGTATCAGGCAGGTTCTTTATCACTATCGCCCTCTTGGAAGCCGCTGACCAAGGCGGGGGCGGGGTAGGGGGGTGTTCCTATTTAAACTAGTAACTCTGAACAGCTTACCACTCTCAGCACAGACTCCTGCAAATGTAAAAGTATAGATAAATGTTTGCTGAATGAAAACCAGATCGTGAAGGGAAGACACTGAAGCTTTGACTCACAGTTTGAAAATTCTCTCCACATGAATAGTAGAGTGGGTAGCCTTTCCCTTTTTCAGGGGATCTTTCCAACCCAGGGATAGAACTGGGGTCTCCTGCATTGCAGGCAGATTCTTTACCAACTGAATTATCAGGGAAGCCCCCCAGATCAATATTTGTGTGCATTTGCAGTCACTTTATGGGTGTGTGACCCTGGAGAAGGAAATGGCAACCCACTCCAGTATTCTTGCCTGGAGAATCACATGGACAGAGGAGCCTGCTGGGCTGCAGTCCATGGCATCACAAAAGTCTGATATGACTGAGTGAGTAAACCACCACCATGGGTGTGTGAAGAGCAGGAAAACGTACGAATCGCCTGACACCCACGTTCTCAGCAGTGAGGGCAGACAAGAGCTCCTGCCTTCGTATTTCAGCTCACACACTGTGCACAAGCATTCTTTCTGGGGTCTATTTTGTGTCATGTTTATTTCACTGTGTGAGTGATTCTGCTGTTTAAAACGGCTCCCAAGTGCTGTGCTCTGCAGTGCTGTCTGGTGTTCCCACGCACAGGAAGATGTGCTTTAAAAGAGGAAAATTCACGTGTTATGTAAGTTTTGTCCAAGCATGAGTTACACTGCAGTTAGCCTTGGGTTCAGTCTTAGTGAGCGAGCAATATACATTAAAATAATGTTTCTGTAAACAGAAATACAAAACATAAGGTTATGTATTGATCTGTTAACAAAAATGTGGCCAGAGGCTTGCAGGAACTTCACCCTGTATTTCCCTAGGGGCAGTGGCTCAGTATTGCTGATTTAGTATTCCTGGTGACTTTACAGAACATAAGGGCCACAAATAACGAGAACCCATTCCATTCAACTCTGTGTTTGTAATGTGAAAGCAGCCACAGACAATATGCAAGCAATGAACACGCTGCGTTCCTATAAAATTTCACGTATGGGCAGGGAAACTTGAATTTCATATAATTTTCATAGGCCACAAAATGCTCTTCTTTCGATTATTTCCCCCACAACCATTAAAAAAAAAAAAATGTAAAAACCAGTTTTAACTGGCTAAATGTACAAAAACTGGTGACAGGCTGGAGTAGCCCATGGTCCATAGGTTGCTAACTCTTGTGTTATTTCTTTTCCACAAATCCCCCTGCTTTGGAGCCAGCTCATGGTAGGTTAGACCCACATCTCCTTCCCCCGGCAAGTCTCTACCATCCCAGGACCATTACTCCGATGGAGTCCAAAGACTCCTGGAGTCCAAGGAGACAGTTCTGAAGCTGGACTTGAGATGGCTGGGTTTGAAAGCTGGTCCTATTACTTCCCAGCTGTTTTACTGGAGGCAACTTTCCTGGGCCTCATATATGCGGCAGTGAGGATCATGGTCATGTCTCCTAGGCCTGCAGTGCAGGTTGAACTGCACCCAGGGGGGTCTGGAGAGGAGATTCCTTTACCACCTCCACCACGCCCACCCAGACCAGTTAGACAGCTTGACCTCCACCCTTGAGGTTCCTTGGACATTCATCACCCAAGCGTCACAAAGGAAGAAAGAGGATGTGGACAAATCTCATTCCTTTCTACCCTGCTCACCATTTTCAGGGGTCTCGGAGACCGTGCCACACAACCAATAAAGGAGCAGGAAGGTATTAATATTTCCCTAAAATCTGCAGACCCCATTTCTACCATTTCCCAGCTCATCATTTTAGGTGATCCCCAGATTGTCGAAGCCATGCTTAGGCTCAAGTGATGGTGAGAAACCTCTCAAATGTCAGTGCTTACAGAAGAGGGAAGAAAATAGAAAACTGTTTATTTTCCTAATTTAAAAGATAACATCGCTTTGCTCTTTCCTTTTGTGTAAGGTCAGATGGGAAGAATTCTTTGAAAGTGGCTCCAGAAGACTTTCTCAGATATACATGTATTTAGCAATTTATGTTTTTCACTCAAAATGGATCATTCAGTAATAATAATATCATGGTGATTACTATTATAATAAACAATGTTTCATTTCCTTATCTGTAAAAATGAAGTAATGATTCAGATCCTAGCCTGACATTTAAAGTATTTGGCAAGCTGCACAGGAAGGTTGTTACGGTTGGGTTACATCTAAGTAAATGTTGATTTTAAAATGCCATTTTAGTTGACTTTACGAGCAATGGGTGACAAATTAAGTCAGCACTTTTATCTCAAGGAACTCACGGCGCTTTACAGATAAGGTCTCATTGATGCTTGCAGAGTGGAAAAGCATCATTCACGGAACCACAGCCCCAGACCTTAGAGCATCCGGAAGGGCCCTTAGGGAGCCTCACCAAGTTGTGAGTCTAAGAACTAGGAAGCCAAGACTCAAGATTGGTGACCTTTAGCGTCCTGGATCCAGGAAGGAGAAGGAGGTGCCTGCGTCTGGAGCGTCCAAGGTTCCCAGGACTTGGACACCTGGAGCTGCGCAGAGGCGGGGGGAGGGGGCGGGGGAGGACGGGGAGGGGTGGGGGAGGCGGGGGAGGGGGCTCGGGAGGCAGAGGGGCCGCCCCTCCCCTCCGCCCGGGCTGCGGGGGCGGGCCAGCCAGGGGCACGCATCTGTCCCGGGCGGCTGGGGGCGCGGCGAGCGCGCAGTCACGTAGCCTCCAGCCAGCCATCCCCCGCCGAGCCAGCCCCTGACCGAGAGGACTCCGAAGGTCAGCGTTTTCAGATATGGGTGTGATGCAGGAAGGAAAACTCCTCCTTTTCCTTCCCTTCGCCGCATCTTCCCAGAAATGGACAGAAAATGGGGATCTGGCACGTTCGTGTACTTGTTATACTTTTCAGAAGCAAAGAAATGTCTTAGAATGAGCCAATGGCTGCAAGAGCACGAGTTTCTCCGGTTTGGCAGATAACGAAACGAGTTTGGCCCGAAAGGGACCAGCCCAGTCCCCCTGCCCCACTCCCTGACTTCCTTTTCCACCCCCACCCC
>NW_011494677.1:10499327-10501105 GCF_000754665.1 Bison bison bison | reverse complement strand
CCGCGATCTCTGCCCTCGTCTCATTCCGGCCCGTTGCACTGTTTTTATCTGGTGGTTTAGGGCTGTAAACAATGCTTTAAAAACGCCAGAGTTGGGTAGAGCTAACCCCACCTTTGCCACCAAATGAAGGTGTGGGTCTTTTCGCGAGTTGCTTTACGTCTTGGGCAGCAGCGAGTGCAGCGGCACCGATCACAGGTGCGCCGCAGGATGCCGGATTTGTTAGTTACACGCATGGAAGGCCGCTGTGCTCTCGGGCCGAGCCTTGATACGGCTCTAGCCCTGCTTAGAGCCCAGGTTTGGTTTCTGCACCCACTGCTGCCAAAGCTGACCAAGAACACCTGCATATTCTTAACCCACCTCACCGCCCCTCCGCCCCCAAGCCTGGCCTGCCCTCCTGTGTCGGCCAAAGGAAATGATTGATTCTCCTTGGACTTGGTGTTTCTTTTAAGGCCACAGGTTTCACTACCGGCCGAGATGGTTTTCAAAATGCTGGTGGGCGGGACTGGAGCCTCCAGGAGAAGGACTCATCAGAAGCATGATATGTCAACCAGTGGAGGCTAGAACACCACTTTCCATCCTGCCTGACTGCCGTCGGCCAGTGGCCTGGCAGGTGTGAGGCCCTGGGACTTCGCAGGGGACAGTTTGAAAGTCTCTGGCCTATAGGTTAAAGGCTCTTGAGTGTGCGCTCCGCCAGACCTTTCACAGTCTGCCTTCAACCGGTCCCCGTCTCCACCCCCACCCCCACGGTCCTGACGCATCGGAGTGTGATGCCCCTCTCCTGTTCCTGTATTCTCTGCTCCAAAGTTGCTTCCTCCCTCATTCCTTGAAGACCTCTTAGTGCTTTTGCATGCTTCAGATGTAGCAGCTGTCACCCTGTGATTGGAAGTCACAAGTCCTGAAAACAGGAATTGTGCCTTATTTTTGCAGCGTTTAACTGGTGTTTGGAGAACACTTGAGTCCTCCATTTTGGGGATAGAGTTCAAACTGCTGAAGCTGACACCCTAGAGAAGTGAGTGAAGTGAAGTGAAGTTGCTCAGACCTGTCGGACTCTTAGTGACCCCATGGACTACAGCCCACCAGGCCCTGCGTCCATGGGATTTTCCAGGCAAGAGTACTGGAGTGGGGTGCCATTGCCTTCTCCGTTAACAGTGGCAAGGCATATTATATTTACTTGGAGCTGGTATACTTGGTGACAGCCTTAGTGCCCTCGGACACGGCGTGCTTGGCCAGCTCCCCAGGTAGCAGCAAGCTCATGGCGGTCTGGATCTCTCTGGATGTGATAGTCGAGCGCTTGTAATGCGCCAGGCGCGATGCCTCGCCAGCGATGCGCTCGAAAATGTCGTTGACGAAGTTCATGATTCCCATGGCCTTGGATGAGATGCCGATGTCAGGATGGACTTGCTTCAGCATCTTGTACACGTACACAGAGTAGCTCTCTTTGCGGCTGCGCTTGCACTTCTTGCTGTCCTTCTCCTGGGCCTTGGTCACAGCTTTTTTAGAGCCCTTTTTAGGGGCAGGAGCAGGCTTAGCCGGTTCAGGCATGTCTATAATGACAACACCCAACAACACAGAAGGGGAGATGCAAAAGGCAAGACCAGGTAAAAGATGTGGCCTGTAGAGTGATCAGTAGGGAGAGCAAGAGAGCAGAGGACGGAAGAGAAGGTGTGTCTGTGGGGATGGGAGTTTCAACTGCAGGACCCATTGGAGGTCACACTCAGAAGGCGATGGGCATCAGCTTGTGGGGAAGGAAGGAGCAGTGTGGACCTTAATGAGGAAAC
>NW_011494677.1:10494978-10499227 GCF_000754665.1 Bison bison bison | reverse complement strand
TGAGGTGGGAGCAAGGAAGAGGCCAGGTGGCCAACGGGAAGAGAAGAAAAGAGAAGGTGAGGTTGAAGTCGCTCAGTCCTATTGGACTCTTTGGGACCCTGGTGGACTGTAGCCTACCAGGCTTCGTCCATGGGATTTTCCAGGCAAGAGTACTGGAGTGGGTTGCCGTTTCCTTCTCCAGGGGATCTTCCCAACCCAGGGATTGAAGCTGGGTCTCCCGCACTGCAGGCAGAGGCTTTACCCTCTGAGCCACCAGGGAAGCCCAAAAGAGAAGGTGGGAGGGGACAGAGGAACAGAGGAGTGACAGGTGTTACATGAGCCACTGAAGGACTGTTGGTGTTCGGGTCAGACCCAGCATTTTGACGGTCCTAACCAAGAACGCAAAGGGTGACCCTTCCGGTGCCCATTTCCAGGCCTTGGTAGATTTCCTTTTTTTTTCCCCTTTAATTTTTTTTTTTTGCCCTCGCCTCATGCAGTGGTATGTAGGATCTTAGTGCAGGGATCTTAGTTCCCCAACCAGGGATCAAACCCGTGCCCCCTGCAATACAAGAGTGGTGTCTTAACCACTGGACCACCAGGGAAGTCCCCTTAATTAGATTTGTTACCTTTGACAGCATTAAGCGCTCCCTCTTTTTTGAAACTCTGACTTTTGGAGTTCCTCTTTCTCCTCCTCTTTCCTATTTCAGTGGCCCCTCTTTCGTGGGTGGCTGAGCAGAGCATTCTGCCTCTGCTCACCCTTGAGGGTTTCCCCTTGACTCACTGTCCTTTACACGCACGTCCTCCCAGTGTGACCTCCTCCAGATGCCACCCAACACGTGAACAAGACGGGGTCCATCGGCCGAGGGAGGGAGGGGCGGCAGAGTGTACCACGGCCGAGGATCATCTGGCCGCTGCTTTCCTCTCCATCTCCTGCTGGTCCCCCACATGTAACCTTCTCTGGGGTCACCCCAAATATCTCCCATTGTTAGAAATTTTAGATGTAGTATGTTAAACTAACTATTGCTGAGAAGCAAATCCACCAAAACTTTTCCGTGGCTCATGGAACCAGTGATCACTTACATGACTTTCCGTTCCGCCTTAGGTTCCCTCACGAGGCTGCCAACAAGACGTTGGCCAGGGTTGCAGCCACCACTGGGCTGGGGGATCCGCTGCTAAGATGGCTCGTTCACCTGACTGGTGAGTTGCACTGGCTCTTGGTCAGAGGCCTGGGCGCCTCTTCACTTGGGCTTCTTCACAGGGCTTCTCGAATGGCCCAAACATTGACCCCCTCTAGAGCAGACAGTCCAGCAGAGCACGAAGGACACTGCAATGCTTTTTATAACCTAGTCTCAGAGTTCACACACTTGTCTTCTCTATTGGGCACTCAGAACGGCCCTGATCCAGGAGGTCGGGATCACTGGGTGCCATCTTGGAGGTGCAGTATACCATGGGGTTATCCACTCTCTAAGTCTGAGTGACTCGGACTTGTCCCTCAAATTTCAGCCCACTGATGCACAGTTAGTCCCATGGAGAAGCCGCCCCGACTGCTGAGCCTCCTCCCCGGCTTCTGTTAGCTCTGGGGCACCTCTCCCTTTCCTCATCTACCATGCCACACTGAAGCTGGTGATTTCTTTGTTTCTGTCTTCCCTAGTCTTTAAATTCCTTGAGGGATAAGAGAGCATCTCATGGGGCAACATGGTATCACAGTGTCTAGAACAGTGGTGCATGGCGGAGTCTCTGTACATTTTAGATAAGGAATAAATGAATGAGCAAGTTACAGTCCCTTTTTCTAATCAGAAACATTTATGTAACACTTAATTTATGCCACACCCCACTTCAGGTCTCTGTTGATTGGTTTTCATATTGCATTTCCCACCCCAGTCTCACCCTTGACACAGTCCCACTCTCTTCTGACCCAGCAGTTCCATTCTAGGAATTTATTCTGGGGAAATAATTCATGCGAGTCCAAAAAGTAGCTGAACACTGTCCATTGCAGTTTGTTTATGATGTTTGAGTTTTGTAGAAAATGTGAATTTGAAAAAAACCAGTAATTTGGTTAAATAAGGTATGGAACAATAAAATAGGCTTTTCCAGAACTGCTAAGATAATACCAAAAATGTTCAACTGATATGAAAAGATGTTCAGCAGATATTTTTAAATGAAGTAAAATTATAAAATGTTTTTAATTTTCAATTGTGGTAAAATACTTGTAACAAAATCTATCATCTTAAAAAGGGCACGGTTAGGTAGGGGTAAGTGCATTCACATTGTTCTGCAGCCAATCTCCAGAACATTTTTTTTTATCTTGCAAAACTAAAACTCCCTACTGTTCAGCAGCATTGCTCCCTCCCCACTTTTCTTTCTGCCCTCAGTCCCTGGCAACAAGCATTCTACTTTCTGTCTTTATGAATTTTGATGACTCCAGGTACCTCGTATAAATGGAATCATTCAGTATTTGTATTTTGTGACTGCTCATTTCACTAAGCTTTATGTCCTCGAGGTTCACCCACGTTATAGCATGTGTCAGAATTTCATTCCTACTCAGGGCTAAATAATATTCCATTATATCTATGTATCATGCTTTGTTCATCCATTTGTCTGGTGGTGGGTACTTGTGTTGATCTTGTGATTTGGCTGTTATGACTAATGAACGTAGGTGTGCGAAGATCTCTTCGAGACTCTGGGTTATAATTCTGTTTTTAGTTTTTTGAGGAACTGCCATACTTTTTCCATAGAGGCTGTGCCATTTTATATTCGCATCATTAATGCACAAGGGTTCTAATGTCTCGTCCTTGGAAACACCTGTTATTTCGGTTTTTTTTTAGATAACAGTAGCCACCGTAGTGGGTGTGAGATGGTATGTCATTGTAGTTTTTAAAATTTTATTTTTTTTAATTGAAAAGTAATTGCTTTACAGTATTGGTTTGATTTCTTGTTCCAGAGAGATTAGCTTGCCTTTTTGGAGGCCTGGGATCTTCTGCTCTGGTTTAGAAGTTGCTCTGTAGGAGTGGCTTCATATTTTAAGGAGTTTTTAATGTATTTGTGGGGAGGCAGTCCATCTCCCCATCTTACTCTCTGCCGTCATCTTTTCAAATGTTTACTGACCATTTGTTTGTCTTCTTTGGAGAAATGTCTATTCAAGTCTTTGCCCATTTTTATTTTGTTTTTATTATTGTTGAGTTGTAGGAGTTCTTTTATATATTCTGGATATTAGCCCCTTATCAGGTGCAAATATTTTATCCCATTCTGTGGCTGCCTTTTCATGCTACTGATTATGTATAAAACATTTTTTAAAGAGAAATATATAAACATATGTTTATATAAACATACATGAACTTAGGGAAAAAATGGAAAAAAAACACTAAAAAGTTAGTAGTATGGATTTAATTTTAGCATTAATAAGTTTAATTTTCTTCTTTATGTTATGTTTATTGTTGAAAATTTCTGGGATAAACGTATTACTTTCATGGAAAATTTTAAATAAATAACATTTTCACATGAGTAAAGCATAGGTCATAGGTTTATCTTCTGAAGATCTAACCAAGAAAGTCTGAAATCAAGATAGTATTTAGGTTGTTGGGATCCTCCCAACTGGGTACTGAGGCAAGTTATAATGCCAAGGTGCTTACTTTTCTAAATTTCATTTCCTTCTCTCTTTTTTAAATGCAAGGCTTTTTTATTTATTTTTTTTTAGGACTGGCATTATTTATTTCAAAGAATTTACATTCCATGCATCAATTTAGTGTCCTTCAGATCAGATCAGATCAGATCAGTCGCTCAGTCGTGTCCGACTCTTTGCGACCCCATGAATCGCAGCACGCCAGGCCTCCCTGTCCATCACCAACTCCCGGAGTTCACCCAGACTCACATCCATTGAGAGTCAGTGATGCCATCCAGCCATCTCATCCTCTGTCGTCCCCTTCTCCTCCCGCCCCCAATCCCTCCCAGCATCAGAGTCTTTTCCAGTGAGTCAACTCTTCGCATGAGGTGGTCAAAGTACTGGAGTTTCAGCTTTAGCATCATTCCTTCCAAAGAAATCCCAGGGCTGATCTCCTTCAGAATGGACTGGTTGGATCTCCTTGCAGTCCAAGGGACTCTCAAGAATCTTCTCCAACACCACAGTTCAAAGGCATCAATTCTTTGGTGCTCAGCTTTCTTCACAGTCCAACTCTCACATCCATACATGACCACAGGAAAAACCATAGCCTTGACTAGGCAAACCTTTGTTGGCAAAGTAATGTCTCTGCTTTTGAACATGCTGTCTAGGCTG
>NW_011494677.1:10470467-10494530 GCF_000754665.1 Bison bison bison | reverse complement strand
AGTCAAAGGCTTTGGCATAGTCAATAAAGTAGAAATAGATGTTTTTCTGGAACTCTCTTGCTTTTTCCATGATCCAGTGGATGTTGGCAATTTGATCTCTGGTTCCCCTGCCTTTTCTAAAACCAGCTTGAACATCAGGAAGTTCACGGTTCACATATTGCTGAAGCCTGGCTTGGAGAATTTTGGGAAACTTTAAAAGAAATTTTATTTATTTAATTGGCTGTTCTGGGTCTTAGCTGTGGATATGGGTGTGGGTCCCTGACCAGGGATAGAACCCAGAGCCCCTGCATTGAGAGTGCAGAGTTTCAGACACCGGACCACCAGGGAAGCCCTATCCTTAGGAAACTTTGCAGTACCCACTCTGCTCGCAAAGGCACTTGTTTCTGTTTCTGTGAGTGGTCGTCCCACAATATGGTATCTGCTTTCCTGTCTAGATTGGGGTGTCCTCAGTCTAGACACCCATGAGTACGGTACTAACAGACTTGTTGAATGACGCTGCCAGATTCGAAAGGCACGTTTCTGCTCCTCAGCCTCCCAGGAGCGTTTGACTCGGGGAGTCAGCTGACCGTTCTTCCTCTTGACACCGTCTCCTGGTTTTGCTTGTGGAACACCACGCTCTTACTTTCTCTCCTAGGTGTCTGGCCAGTCCTTTCGGTCTTTGCAAGTCCCTCCTCACTGTCAGCTAAGCTCTTAACGTCTGAGTGCTTTAGTGCTTGTTCCCTTTTCTTCTTTCTCTCTGCATCCATAACGTTGATTCCAAAGCTTTGATTCCAGACCGTACACCAATCATTTCCAACTGGCCCATCCGTCTTTTTGGAGCTCAGTGTATCCAGCTGCCTTGTGTGTCCTTGATTCACTCTCTACTCTTGTTGACCCTCCCCTCTGCCCTTGGTACTTTGACCTTTGTGGGCCACGTGGACAAAATCTCTCGCTTCCTGTGTGCTTGGCCAGGAGAAGTTTCCAGCAGAAAGTTGAAAGGCAGGAAGAGAGTGAGGTCAATAAATTTAGTACCCAGCCGCCTGTTTGTGGTTCACCTCAGACTGGATCTCCCTCCTGAGGGCCACGGCTCCTACCACAAGAGCCTCTCCATCTAGCCAGCTCTCTGTCTACCAGTTACTGCCCCATTCACTTGCTCCTTCAGGCCTAGCTCGGTTACTAGTTTCAGGGTAACCACATCAGCTCTCTTTGCTTGTCCGAAACTCTGCTCCCTTAGAGTAGGAAATGGCAGTAGGAAATGGCAATATTCTCCAGTATTTTTGCCTGGAGAATTCCATGGACCGAGAAGCCTGGTGGGCTACAGTCTGTGGAGTCGCAAAGAGTCGGACATGACTGAGTGACTGAGCACGGCAAACTCTGCTCACACTTTAGTGTTAGATTGGCCAAAAAGTTCCTTTGGTTTTTCAATAAAAATGAAAGACACGTTTTTCATTTTCACCAAGAATTTTATTGAACAACATAGTCACCTTTTGGTTCTACTATCTTTTGCCATATTTCAGGCAACTTCATGATCCCATCTTCCCAAGACTTTCTATCTTTTTGAGCAAAGGCCTATTCCAGGTCCCTTTACAGTCTTCCGGGGAATTGAAATCTTTTCCAATAAGATAATTTTATAAAGAGCAAAATAAATGGACATTTGAAAGTGCAGTGTCTGGTGACTGTGGCAGAGGAATCGGGACTTCCCAGCCAGGCTGTAACAGTTTTTGCCTGGTCATCAAAGATACATGTGGTCTTGCAGTAGCCTGATGGAAGATTATGAATTTTTATGTTTCTTGAAATAATGAAGCATAATATGCCGAAAATGTTGCTTTTTTTCATTTTCAATATTGAAATGGCTACATGGAAATTCATCAGTTTTGATAAGTGTTTTTTTTTTTTTTAATGCATACTGATATGACAGCTGTCACAATACAATCTAACAAAATTGTTTCAAATGAAGTTAAAGACAACTAAGTGCTACTAGAGACATCCTATGGAAAAAAACACAAATGATCCTTTTGGCTTAATCCTTTTATTAAACTCTGCTCACATAACCCTGGTTTCCAGCCAGGATCCTGACACATCTGTATGTATTTGACAGCTCCCTTGGGAATTCTCATAGTCGGCACACACGTGACAAACCCAGAACATACCTTTTGACTTTTCCTGTAATCCTCTCCTTCTCCCTTTTTTCGGTCTCTGGGAACGAACATTAGCACACCAAGCCAGGTGCACAAAGCAGATGCCTGGGAGTCCTGCGTGGTTTCTCCCTCTCCTTCACACTCACCCTCCTTCATCTTATCCATCACTAAGTCTGAAAATTGAGCTTCACACAGCTGGCTCCTTACTCTTTAGATCTCAGCTTAAATGTTATTTGCTAAAAACAAACAAACAAATTTTCCTCTCCCGAACAGTAAGGGCCCACATCCCTTTATTCTCCATGTACCAGTCTGTTTGCTTCTTAGGAAGCCATGTTACTTAGGGCTGCTGCTGCTGTTGCTAAGTCGCTTCAGTCGTGTCCGACTCTGAGCGACCCCATAGAGTGCAGCCCAAGAGGCTCCTCCATCCCGGGGATTCTCCAGGTGAGAATACTGGAGTGGGTTGCCATTTCCTTCTCCACCAGATGGCGCTAGTGGTAAAGAATTCACTTGCCAATACAGGAGACATAAGAGACATGAGTTCGATCCCTGGGTTGGGAAGATCCCCTGGAGGCGGGCATGGCAACCCACTCCAGTATTTTGCCTGGGAAATCCCATGGACAGAGGAGCCTGGAAGTTTACAGTCCATAGCGTCTCAAAGAGCTGGACACAACTGAAGTGACTTAGCATGCACACACTCAATACGCACTGTAGAAATGAATTACATGATGTCTAGGGTTTCAAAGGAGTCCAGTTCTATTGGCAATAAATCCAGCGTTTTATTCTTGCCTGTAAATTTGTTTCAAATAAATGCCACATGTAAAAGCAACTTTAAAAAAGATGTAATCTAGATGCCTGAAGTACCAGATTCATGATTTAATTACTTGGCCCAGTCAGTGAGCTGAAAGTTCAGAAAACAAAACAAACAAAACCATAAATGAAAGAAAACATTTCTAAAACAAATTGCCTTCCTTGTGTCAAAAGTCCTCCTATGCCTGCAGTCAGACAGGAAACAGAAATAGACCTGTGTGTTATCAGAACTGAACTAAAGTATTTGTCTGTTTCTCCCCATGGAACATCCCCTGAAAGAACGTTGTGTTTGATGTAGGGATTCCAAGCAGGACTTGCCATGGTGCTTAGGGTCTCCTGTGTATTGGTTTCATCTGCTTGAACCTTGAGTTGAAGCAGGCCAAGGAAATCAATACCTTGGATGCTGCGTCTGAGTAGGGGCTCAGGAAAATATATAAAGATGGGGAAAGTATAAAGTGGAGCTTCCCAGGTGGCATGGTGATAAAGAATCTGCCTGCCAGTGCAGGAGATGTAAGAGATACAGTTTCAATCCCTGGGTCAGGAAGGTCCCCTGGAGTAGGAAATGGCAACTCCAGTATTGCCTGTAAAATCCCATGGACGGAGGAGCCTGGCAAGCTATAGTTCATGGGGCTGCAAAGAGTTGTACACAACTGAGCGTGCACGCACGAAGTATAAAGTGAGAGGGTAGCTGTTCTATTTCCCAAACAATTATTGAATGCCACAGATGAGGCACTTCTCTAGGGTATTCAGAGTAAATAGATGAAGTTCCTTCCATTCAGGAGATCATCATCTGCCTTGAAAAACATAGGACTTTCCTGGTGGCTCAGATGCTAAAGAGTCTACCTGCAATACAGGAGACCCATGTTCGATCCCTGGGTCGGGAAGATCCCCTGGAAAAGAGCCTGGCAACCCATTGCAGTATTCTTTCCTGGAGAATTCCAGGGACAGAGGAGCTTGGCGAACTATAGTTCATGGAGTCACACACAGTCAGACACGACTTAAGCACCTAACACGTATACATATGTGTATATGTGTGTGTGAAACATAAAGCACTACGCTGCTATAGGAACACCAGTTTTCTATGGCATGGCTGAAGACATCCATTTGTCATCCCCCAAGTGTGAATGTCACGTGTTTGTCAAGCTTCTCCTGCACACTCACGTTCTATATTCTGGGAATTTAGCTGAGGAGAGTTTCTGCTTCCTCAACAGCAATGGCCAGAGTGCTCTCTGGCTTTAGTAAATAATGTATTAATACATTCACGAAGCGTGCATATGGAAGTTGATGGCAGGTTTTGTTCTCAGACTGTGCAGAGACAAAGAAAAATAACTGAACTCTGAACCTTAACTTTTTAAAATTTAACATTATCAATGCTTACTACCTTCCATCCAGGCCTTAGGTGGAAGGTTACAAAATAGGAGAAAGTGTTAGTTGTTCAATTGTGTCCCACTCTTTGCAACCCCATGGACTGTAGCCCGCCAGGCTCCCCTGTCCACAGGGATTCTCCAGGCAAGAATACTAAAGTAGGTTGCCATGCCGTCCTCCAGGCGATCTTTCTGACCCAGGGATTGAACCCAGGTCTCCTGCATTGTAGGTAGATTCTTTACCGTCTGAGCCACCAGGGAAGCCCTACAAAACAGGATAAATTTTCATCTAAAAAGAAATGAGCAGGTATTACATAATGGAAAATCTACATAGGTTAGGATTTCAGCTCCTTTTATTTCTCTTCTCTATGAGCTTAATTATGGTGAAAAACATAAAATATTTGAAGAGTTAAGATTTGGGCAAAAAACACAACTTTCATTCTATTCACTTAATGTAAAAATGTTACTGACATGCAGTTGATTGTTGTGTTAGTCTCAGGTGTACAGCAAAATAATTCATTTATATGTATGTTGTGTTAGTCACTCAGTCACGTTTGACTCTTTGCAGCTCCATGGACTGTAGCCCGCTAGGCTCCTCCATCCATGGAATTCAGGCAAGAATACTGAAGTGGGTTGCCATTTCCTTCTCCAGGGGATCTTCCTTACCCAGGGATCAAACCCAGGTCTCCCACACTGCAGGCAGACTCTTTACCATCTGAGCCACCAGGGGTTCCTGGTGTTTTCCATGTATGTATGTGTGTATATATATTCTTTTTTAGGTTCTTTTCCATTATAGGTTATTATAAGATATTGAATGAAGTTTCCTGCACTTTACAATATGTAGTAGTGCACGCGTGCTCAGTCACGCAGTTGTGTCTGAATCTTTGCAGTACCATGCACTGTAGCCCGCCAGGCTCTGCTGTCCATGGGATTTTCCAGGCAAGGAAAATGGGTTGCCATTTCCCACTCCAGGGTATCTTTCTGACTTAAGGATCAAACCCACGTCTCCTGTGTTGGCAGATTCTTTACCACTGTGCCACCTGGGAAGCCCATTATGTCGTAGTGTGTATCTGTTAATCCCGAACTCCTAATTTATCCCTCCTCTGTCACTTTTCCCTTTGGTTACCATAAGTTTGTGTTTTTTTTTTTTTCCCAAAATCTTTGAGTTGGATTCTGTTTTATAAATAAACTTTTTTTTTTTTTTTTTTTTTTTTTAGATTCTAAATGTAAATAATATGATATTTGTCTCTATCTCTCTGGCTTCACTTCAGGGGATAATCTCTAGGTCCATTCATCTTGCTGCCAATGGCATTATTTTATTCCTTTGTATGGCTGACTATCATTCAGGTGTATGTATGCACCACTTCTTTATCCCTTCGTCTGTCCATGGACATTTAGGTTACTTCCATGTCTTGGCTGTTGTGAATAGTACTGCTTTGAACATTGGGGTGCATGTAACTTTTCTAGTTAATTTTCATCTTTTCCAGATATATGCCTAGTAGCAGAATTGCTGGATCATATGGTAACTATATTTTTAGTTTCTAATATTGATTTTAAGCAAGAACGTGTTTTTTCTTCCTTTCCTATTTGTGTGTTTATTTGGCTGTGTCGGGTCCTAGTTGCGGCACACAAGGGCTTAATTGTCCAACAGCATGTGGTTTCGAATCTACCCGACCAGGGACCGAATCCTCGTCGCCACTTTGGAAGGCAGACTCCCAACCACTGAACCACCAGAGAAATCCCAAGAGTGTGTTTTTGATCAGATCCTTGAGTGCAGGCTCTCCCAGGCTTACCACTGACCACTGGTTCAGCCAGGGGTGATGGAGCCAGTGCTTTCTTGGGATTCTCAAGGACTATAAGGAGACGCTCAAAGTGAGGGATTGAGCAGCCTCAATGGGACAGGAAGCAGGCTCCACTTCAAGAAGCTAAGAGGCAAATCAGATGTTTGCAGAACCCAAAGAGCTGGAGGTATGGTTTGAAGGTGGATATAAAGCTAAGAATCTGGGATGAAGTGGGATAAAGTGGCCAACTAGGATGTACCCCCATCTCCCTAGGTTCCCTTTTCAGGATGTGAATTTGCTATAAAGTGTAGGATTTTCAGAAGAATGGATGAAGGAAAAGCAGCTCTTCCGGAACTTTGCTTGTTTTCTCTGTGATTTCCGGCTGGCTTCCCTGACCTTTGGCCACCACCCACGCCGTCCTGGCTTCCGCCTACCCTCTTCCTAATCCAGTCAATCGGCAGGCAAAGCTGATGACTCATGTTATTACTTAGAGTTCTATCTGGTGGAATAGAACTAGGTTCTGCAGCTGTGAAAACCTACTGGCTCCCTTGTGATACCGACTTGCCTTAACCTTATTAAAACGTGCTGTTTCCCTGCCGTGTTCCCCAGGGCCCCCGTGAAAGCTCTTGGTGATTCATAGGATTTGGAAATGTGAAAAATGTCCCTGCAATAGACATGTGGGACTAACTTGTTAACGTTCCTACAGCAGTTTGTTTTGGGGAGATAAAATGTAGCCAAGACACATGTCAGAGGTGAGAAAGGAAAAGGGAGAGAAGTGATGAAGTTGTGATGATTCAAGCAAAAGGATGTTGAAAGTGAGAAATGTTAGACGAAGCCTTTCATGTATCTGATTCTTACCATGCTGGTGATGAGGTCCTGGAGGGCTGCTGAAGTCACTTCAGTTTAGTTGCTCAGTCGTGTCCAACTCTTTGTGAACCATGGACTGCAGCACACCAGGCCTCCCTGTCCATCACCAACTTCCGGAGCTTGCTCATGCTCATGTCCATCGAGTTGGTGATGCCATCCAACCATCTCATCCTCTGTCATCCCCTTTTCCTTCTGCCTTCAATCTTTCTCAGCATCAGGGTCTTTTCCAGTGAGTCAGCTCTTCACATCAGGTGGCCAAAGTATTGGAGCTTCAGCTTTAGCATCAGTCCTTCCAATGAATATTCAGGACTGATTTCCTTTAGGATTGACTGGTTTGATCTCCTTGAAGTCCAAGGAATTCTCAAGAGTCTTCTCCAGCACCATAATTCAAAAGCAGCAGTTCTCCACTGCTCAGTTTTCTTTATGATCCAAGTCTCACATCCATACATGACTACTAGAAAAACCATAGCTTTGACTATAAGGACCTTGGTTGGCAAAGTAATGTCTCTGCTTTTTAATATGCTGTCTACGTTGGCCATAGCTTTTCTTCCAAGGAGTAAGAGTCTTTTAATTTCATGGCTGCAGTCACCATCTGCAGTGATTTTGAAGCCCCAAGAAATAAAGTCTGTCACTGTTCCCATTGTTTCCCCATCTACTTGCCATTAAGTGATGCGACCAGATGCCTTGATCTTCATTTTTTGAATGTTGAGTTTTAAGTCAGTTTTTTCACACTCATCTTTCACTTTAATCAAGAGGCTCTTTAGTTCCTCTTTACTTTCTGCCATAAGGGTGGTGTCATCTGCATATCTGAGGTTATTGATATTTCTCCCAGCAATCTTGATTCCAGCTTGTGCTTCATCCAGTATGGCATTTTGCATGATGTACTCTGCATATAAGTTAAATAAGCAGGGTAACAATATACAGCCTTGATGTACTCCTTTCCCAATTTGGAACCAGTCTGTTGTTCCATGTCCGGTTTTAACTGTTGCTTCTTGACCCACATACAGGTTTCTCAGGAGGCAAGTAAGGTGTTCGGGTATTCTCATCTCTTTAAGAATTTTCCACAGTTTTTTTGTGATCCACACAGTCAAAGGCTTTAGCATAGTCAATGAAGTAGATGTTTTTCTGGAATTCTCTTTCTTTTTCTATGAGCCAACAGATGTTGGCAATTTGATCTCTGGTTCTTCTGCCTTTTTGAAATCCACCTTGAACATCTGAAAGTTCTCAGTTCACATACTGTTGAAGCCTGGATTGGAGAATTTTGAGCATTATTTTGCTAGCGTGTAAGATGAGTGCAATTGTGCAGTAGTTTGAGCATTCTTTGGCATTGCCTTTCTTTGGCATTGGAATGAAACTGACCTTTTCTAGTCCTGTGGCCACTGCTGAGTTTTCCAGATTTACTGGCCTATTGAGTGCAGCACTTTCACAGCATCATCTTTCAGGATTTGAAATAGCTCAACTGGAATTCCATCACCTCCACTAGCTTTGTTCATAGTGATGCTTCCTAAGGCCCACTTGACTTCACATTCCAGGATGTCTGGCTCTGGGTGAATGATCACACCATTGTGGTTATCTGGGTCATGAAGATCTTTTTTGTATAGTTCTTCTGTGTATTCTTGCCACCTTTTCTTAATATCTTCTGCTTCTGTTAGGTCCCTATCATTTCTGTCCTTTATTGTGCCCATCTTTGCAAAAAATGCTTCCCTTGTGTCTCAGCTGGTAAAGAATCTGCCTGCAATGCAGGAGACCTGGGTTTGATCCCTGGGTTGGGAAGATCCCCTGGAGAAGGGAAAGGCTACCGACTCCAGTATTCTGGCCTGGAGAATTCCGTGGACTATATAGTCCATGGTGTTGCAAAGAGTCAGACACGACTGAGTGACTTTCACTTTCACTTTCTGTTAGGTCCATACCATTTCTGTCCTTTATTGTGCCCATCTTTGCATGAAATGTTCCCTTGGTATCTCTAATTTTCCTGAAGAGATCTCTAGTCTTTCTCATTCTATTGTTTTCCTCTATTTCTTTGCATTGATTGCTTAGGAAGGCTTTCTTATCTCTCCTTGTTATTGTTCTGAACTCTGCATTCAGATGGATATATCTTTGTTTTTCTCCTTTGCCTTTCACTTCTTTTCTTTTCTCAGCTATTTGTAAAGGCCTCCTCAGACGACCATTACCTTTTTGCATTTCTTCTTCTTGGGGATGATTTTGATTACCGCCTCCTATACAGTGTTGCAAACCTCCATCCATAGTTCCTCAGGCACTCTGTGTACCAAATCTAATCCCCTGAATCTATTTGTCACTTCCACTGTATAATCTTAAGGGATGTGATTTAGGTCATACCTGAATGGTTTAGTGGTTTTCCATACTTTGTTCAATTTGAGTCCGAATAAGTCTGAATTACAAACTCATTTTGCAATAAGGAGTTCATGATCTGAGCCACAGTCAGCTCCCGGTCTTGTTTTTGCTGACTATCAAGTTGGTGTATAAATAGACTTTAAACATTTTAGAGCCAGCCCAGAAGGGGACTGTATGATAAGTGACACCATTGGGGAAGGGGTGGTTACGGCAGAAGTCCTCTTTTGGGGAACAGAGATAAGACAAAGACCGCCCTCCTATTTATCACCACCCCTCCCCCACCAGCCGCCTCTGGGAACGGCAGGCAGAACCCTGGGTGGCTGAATAGGGCACATTTTTTGACATCCTTTCCATAAAAGCATCAGCAATCTGCAAAGATTGGGGCTACAGGGAAAGGTCCCTGCTCTACAGAATTTTATGATTTCGTAAGGAGAGAGAGCTCAGCTGGTAAAGAATCTGCCTGCAAGGCAGGAGACCCCGGTTCGATTCCTGGGTCAGAAGATTCTCTGGAGAAGGGATAGGCTACCCACTCCAGTATTTTTGGGTTTTCCTGGTGGCTCAGATGGTAAAGAATCCACCTGCAATGTGGGAGACCTGCGTCTCATTCCTGGGTTGGGTAGATCCTCTGGAGGAGGGCATGGCAACCCACTCCAGTATTCTTGCCTGGAGAATCCTATGGACAGAGGAGTCTGGTGGGCTACGGTTCAGGGCGGGTCACGAAGAGTCATATACGACTGAGTGACTTTCACAAGTAGAGGGAGTTGTTCATGATTTAATGGGTGGAGAGGGTTGCGTGGATGCCCTCGAACGAGCCTTTCCTGCTCAGGGAGGTTTTGCGCATTTCAAGTCCCATAGACACCATCTGTGTCCAGCGCCGCATCCCGCGGAGAGACCCTAGGCCTCGCCAGCGTGTGCTTCTGAAAGCCAGGAAGTGGCTACAGAGAAATGACCAGGGAAAGAGAAAGTACACCTTTGTTGGGGTTACAGTAACTCATGGGAAAAGTGTGAGACTTGTGAAACACGACAGTGGCTCGTGGAGGAAGGAGCACTCGGTCAGAGGAGGTGGATCGTAGGGGAAGGAGGTTCAAAAAGCTGAGCCACAGGCAAGAAGGGATGCCTCCCAGGACTGAGCAGAAGTGTTCGGTGAAAGAAAACCCCAGAAACTTCCTGAGAGATGCAGCCCGCCTTCAGAGGACACGTTCCTTCAGCATGAACCACGTTGTCGTCCTGTTGGGATAAAGCACAGGGGAGAGCCAGCCAAGAAGTAATTCTGGAGAAAAATTCTCAAGGGTGTGACGTGATTTCCTCCATGCAGTGGAACCTCCAAGCCATTCTTGCCAGTTACGTGTGATTCCTTTTTTAATTTTTGTTTATTCCTGTCTTAGTTTAGGTACGTACTGGTTTGGATGGAAAATATTAGTGAACTCTTGTAATAACTTGGGAGCAGAAGTGACAGGTTGCGGATGTCCCTGTGAGTTGGGTCTGGCAGCCAGGGTATTGGAAGCATCATAATCCAAATAATGCCGGTCCCCTCCTTGTCCCCTCCTCCCACCAGCCTCCAGGCAGGCCAGGTGGCGCCTGGTCCTTCAGCAGCCGCATCAGCCGTTGGTGGAGCGGCAGAGAGAGTGGCTTCTTGTCTAAGTCCCAGCCGCCCTTCTTAGGTCACTTCTCCCCAGTGCCTTGCTTTCCCCCTGGAGGACTGAGAGCTGCCCAGTCCTTACCACCCCCGAGCTGGTAAATACCTTTCAAATACCAAGCACCGTGCCCTCTCCCCTCCTCTTCCCAGTTTTCCAGGAGGTATTCCAGTGCTGCCCCAGACAGTCTTCTGGGAATGTCCCCTATTCCCATTTCTACCCAGGAATTACCATGAATCAGGTGCAAAAACGTGACACCTCTCCTTTGAGCATCTCTTACCACCTCACCTGTCTCTCTCCCTTACATCAGTTTCTCTCTCTTTCTTTTTTTTTTTTTCTCATGAGTCTTGGAGACTATCTTGTATGGTATTTGCAAGTTTATTGTCTTGTCTTCTCCCTTTAAAGTATAAGGATGATGAGATCAAGGACTTTGCTAATCTTCTTGATGACTGTGTTTTTAGTGCTGAGAACAGTGTTTGGCATGTAATAAGTATGGAATCATTTTTGTTGTTGTTTTTGAAGAAAGAGGATGTTGTTGTTGAGTCGTTCAGTCGTGTCTGACTCTTTTTGACCCCATGGACTGCAGCACACCAGGCTCCCCTGTTCTTTACCATCTCCCAGAGTTTGCTCAAGCTCGTGTCCATTGAGTTAGTGATGCCATCCAGCCATCTCGTCCTCTGTCATCCCCTTCTCCTCCTGCCCTCAATCTTTCCCAGCCTCAGGGTCTTTTCCAGTGAGTCAGCTCTTCGCATCAGGTGGCCAAAGTATTGAAGCTTCAGCTTCAACATCAGTCCTTTCAATGAATATTCAGGATTGATTTCCTTTAGGATTGACTGGTTTGACCTCTTTGCAGTCCAAGAGACTCTCAAGAATCTTCTCCAACACCACAGTTCAAAAGCATCAATTCTTCGGCACTCAGCTTTCTTTATGGTCCAGCTCTCACATCCATACATGATTACTGGAGAAACCATAGCTTTGACTAGACAGACCTTTCTTGGGAAAGTAATGTCTCTGCTTTTTAATATGCTGTCTAGGTTGGTCATAGCTTTTCTTCCAAGAAGCAAGTGTCTTTTAATTTCATGGCTGCAGTCACCATCTGCAGTGATTTTGGAACCCAAGAAAATAAAGTCTCTCACTCTTTCCATTGTTCCCCATCTATTTGCCATTAAGTGATGGGACCGGATGCCATGATCTTCGTTTTTTGAATGTTGAGTTTCAAGTCAGCTTTTTTCACTCTCCTCTTTCACTTTCGTCAAGAGGCTCTATAGTTCCTCTTCACTTTCTGACATAAGGGTGGTGTCATCTGCATTTCTGAGTTGTTGATACTTCTCCCGGCAATATTGAATCCAGCTTGTGCTTCATCCAGTCCGGCATTTCGCATGATGTACTCTGCATGTAAGTAAGCAAGGTGACAATATACAGAGAGGATATAGTCAGCCCTAAACCAGAGAACTTGGGGAAATAGGGCATTTCGCTGAGTGCAGCCAGAGGGGGACTTAGAGCAGCCAGAGGTCACTGGTCGGGGGAGGAGGGGGATGGAGAGCCAAGGAAAGAGGAGCGTCAGGGTGAGGGGAGGGAGCTAGAGCAGAGGTTATCACAGTGTGGTCCACAGAGGCCGGAGGGCATCGATCTCTGAGACACTTTCAGGGAGTCTGTAAGGTCAAAACTATTTTCAAAACAGTGTTGCGATGTTGACTCTTTCACTGTGGTGACATTTCCACTGATGTTGCTGAAGCGGGAGAAGGTCCAGCATGAATCAGGGCAGAGATACCAAACTAGGACCATATGCAGCAAAACAGGTTCCAGCTTCACTGAAGAATGTCCTCAATCTATCAGTGAAAGCTGTTCAGTTTATGAAATCTCAACCTGGAGTACGTGTCTGTTTCATGTCTGCGTGATCAAATGGGAAATACACATAACATTTCTGAAAAGTGAAATATGTTGGTTTTCTCAGGGAAATTTTTTTTAATTTATTTTATTAATAATTTAAAATTTATTTTAATTTTTAAAAGTTAAAATTAAAAAATTTACTTGGCAGTTGAATTCTGAGCTAAATAAATTGGCTCTTCTTTGTTAAGGAGCATCATTTTTACTTTAAACAATGAAAGACAAACAATAGTTGTTTAGACTGGGGCATTTCTCAGGGATTCTGCTGAAAATGAATAAAGTGAGCTTGTCAAGTGAAACGATGAATGACATTGTCAGTTGCCAGGGATAAAATTTTAATTTTGAAGAGAAAATTAGAATTATGGAAAACTTGAGTCCATCACAGGCAGCTCAACAGCTTCCTTATAGAGACTTTTCTGATGAGGTTGTGAAATGAAAGTCGCTCAGTCGTGTCCGACTGTTTGTGACCCTTTGTGACCTATTCAGTCCATGGAATTCTCCAGGCCAGAATACTGGAGTGGGTAGCCTATCCCTTCTCCAGCAGCTCTTCCCAACCCAGGAATCAAACCGGAGTCTCCTGCATTGCAGGCTTATTCTTTACCAACTGAGCTGTCACGGAAGCCTTCTGATGAGATTGGTGGTGATATATTAATAATAGGATTTTTGATGTTGTGTAATAAAATAGATCAGCATTTGGAGTGATCTGTATAGCTCAGTGAGTCAGTATTTTCCAAATGTTAACAAAAATCACACGTGAGAACACATGAGAAAACCAACTGTTCAAAGAGCAAAACAGATCAATGACTTTCATAGAAGAGAGCTTTAGAAGTTCATCGACAAGGTTGCAGATTCCACACTGAAAATTAACTGGAAAGAAATGAGCACTTTAGTGTTTTTAGTTGTATCAAAGAATATATACAATTATCTTTCTTTAAAAAGCATATTAAACTCCTCTTGCACTGGGGGACTGATTTTTCTTCATAAACTTCAACTAGGGTATTACAGCAGGCTAAATGTAGAAGCAGAGAAGCTATGAGAACCCAGCTGTTTTCTATTAAGCAAGACATTAAAGAGATTTGTAAATGACATCACCCTTCTCACTAAACGTTTTTTTGTTTGGGAATAGCATCATAATTTATGTTAGCGTGTAATGCATGATTATCTTTTTGATAAATAAATATTTTTTAAATGTCTCAGTATTAATGTCTAACATGGTAAATACTGATAACCCGTGTTTTTTTTTTTTTTTAAAAAAAAAAGGTCCTCAGAATCCTCTTTTGTGAGTGTAAGTGGTTAAAAAAAAAAAAAGTGTTAAGGGGATTCTGAGACCAAAATGTTTGGAGAACCCCTGGCCTAGATTAGGCTTAAAAGGACTCAACAGTGGCTGCAAAGAAAATGAAGCATTTTCTTCTCACTTTTCTCTTTATACCTGCTATGTACCTCCTATCTGTTAGTCGCTCAGTTGTGTCCGACTCTTTGTGACCCCACTGACTGTGGCCCACCAGGTTCCTTTGTCCATGGAATTCTCCAGGCAAGAATACTGGAGTGGGTTGCCATTCCCTTCTCCAGATCTTTCCAACCCAGGGGTCGAACCCAGGGATTGAACCCAGGTCTCCCACATTGTGGGCAGATTCTTTACCATCTAAGCCACCAAGGAAGTCCCTTTTCTTTTTAGTTGAGGCCAACTCCACACCAATGGTGTGGATTAGAAAACAGCACTCAAGGAAGGAGGCTCGTGTTTCCGGATGCTCCTTTGTGTTGTATGATGGCTGTTCTCACTTCTTTTGAGGCCTATCCTGTGAGGTCATAGTTATTCAGTCCCATTTTTGATAGAAGAAAGAGGCTTAGAGGAGTTAAGTGTCTTTCCGAATATCACACAGCCCTAAAGTGGGTGGCAGAATCACAGGTCTGCCCAGCATTTCCCACCAAACCACAGTACATCTGATAATTATCAGAAGTGTTTAGGTCCAAAATAACTGTCAGGAAATGGCAACCCACTCAGCATTCTTGCTGGAAAAATCCCACGGGCAGAGGAGCCTGAGGGGCTATAGTCCATGGAGTCACAAAGAGTAGGACACGAACGTGCAGCTGAGCACACACACACACACTGTCACTTGAAATATAAGTGTGATTGAGGTGAAATATGGTTCTGATGTATTTGAATGATCCCAGTGACTGCCTGGTCATGCCATCACCCTGGGCTGGCAAAGGCAGTAGTATCACAGAATTCCAAATTTGCTGTGAAAGTATGAACTAGCTGGATCTTTAAACTTCTTGGAATGATTCTTCTTCATAAGGAAAAAGGGTTTGTGTGTGTGTGTGGTTTTTCTTTCCCTTCTGTTTCTGCTCCGGCATTCTTTTGTGAGCATGTAACTGATTATTAAACAGGGTCAAACAACTCCAGTTGGGTTTCCTGTGTGAACGCACAGCACGGATTTCAGCCTTTCGGGTCGTACGTTGCCTGCAGCAGCTGTGCCCGCGGTTGAAGATTCAGATCACTTCCTTCAGTTTCCCGTATTGTTGGAAGAGTGGACGTGTGTGCATACTGCCCATGGAGACTGAAGGAAGGGTGTTTCTGCATGGCTTTCCTTGGATTTTGTGAAACATTTTCATTCAGACATGCGGCGTGCCACGTGTTTTCCTGGAAAGAGCGCTGGCTTAGCACAAATACAGGTCCAGTGCTTGTCTGCTACGGATTATGTGTGTAGTTCGGGGGAAATTTTTTAGTTCCCAGGCCCAATTCTGCTTCCTTATAAGGTTCCTTCCCTGTCTGAAATTTTGCAACTCTGAGTCCTTGTAGAAACCTCATTTTCCAGCTCACCACACTCTGTTGTTCTGAAACATTCATTTTTCTTCTTTCTGATTTTACTTTCCACCTACTGTTCATCCTCTTTCCTTTCCCTTTATTAGCCCAACATTAAGCGCAAGAGTATTTCAGTCCTTCCAGAATGGCTGTCTTTCACTGGCTCTGTCATTCAGCTCCCATTGTCTCTAGAATGATATTATGGACGGTCTCCTTCTCTGAGAAAGAAAACCCCGCAGTGTGTTCACTTAGGGTTCAGCTAGTGGTGGATCTGGAGCTTGGATTGTGTCGGGATCCTCCCGCCCCGCCGCAGTAGAGCCCAGAGGTGCTGGGCCGGCAGCCACTTCTCCAGCTTTGCTCTATTTTTGTTCAGTGTAATTAGATGTAAGCACGAAGGATGATCATGGCAAATCGAACTCATTCTGCTTTCGCGGCCCAGTATGAACATTTGAACTAGAACCAGGATAGATAGGTCTCTGTACTCCTCGACCTGGGCTGCCCGTCCCTTCCTGGCTTCCCCAGATGCGTCGGGAGTGGGTGGAGCGCCATCTAGTGATGGGCTGGGCTGACGCTTTGCTGCCCGATTCCTGCTACGCCTGCCCAAGAAAACCCGTGGGCTGTGAAACAGGCAAACAGGACCTTAAAATACTGGGGACATTTTGCAGCAGGTCACTTAGTATACAGGAGGTTCCAGTGTGTTATTAACCATGCAAATGTGTGTAAGTACGGAATCCCTGGGGCTGTGAGAAGTGAAGATTTATGGGCATCTTCACTTTCCTGGTGGCTCAGACCGTAAAGGATCTGCCTGCCATGCAGGAGACCCGGGTTCAATCCCTGGTCGGGAAGATCCCCTGGAGAAGGGCATGGCAACCCGCTCCAATATTCTTGCCTGGAGAATCCTATGGACAGAGGAGCCTGGCGGGGCTGTGGTCCATGGGGTAGCAAAAGAATCAGACACGGCTGAGCGACTACGCATTCACTTGAGATGAGTCTTGTTCAGTTTTAAACTTTTCAGTGAGGTTTTGTGTTTTTAGTTTGAAGTCCGAGTTTTGGGGTTTAGGAATTTACACCCCTGTGAAAAACATGGGTAACTGGCTTGATTTTTCTCAGCCTCAGTGTCCCTGTTTCTCACCTGTAAGTAAAAGATCATTTCTAAAATCCTTCCAGCCCTTTAAGAAATGTCCTCTAACCACAGGCACTGCAATTTTTGTGATTTGCTCTGGTGATTGTACACGCTTCGGATCCATTGTTCTTTCCATCTTCCAAGAAGAAGTGTAGAAAGAATACTAATGGTTATCATTGATTGGGTTCCGCTGCATCTCTGATACTGTTTGAACTTCACACACATTTGCCTTTTTAATATTTAAAAAGTTCTCACTGACAGATTCTGTAACATGAACATTATTATGCTCGTTCCACAGTCAAGGAATCTAAGGCGCCCACTGCCTGTTCTCTGTGCTAACAAACGGGTAAAGAAGATAAAGAGAAACAAGTGAGCAAATAGGCTGTTGTCATTATAATTCATCATAACACCACTCACAGGGTTCCCGCAACACCAAGTGTATTCAGGCCTCATCGGAAGAGGAGATATTTATCTTTCACGTACTTGTAAAGCTTCTGTCACAAAGTGATTGCTGGAGAAAAAGTAAAAAAAAAAAAAAAAAGTTTTCCAAGGATTCAGGGGGAAGGTCGCCTTTTTAAGTGCTAACATGGTACTCAGACCTCTTCCCTGGGAGCTGAGCAGTAGGAGAGACGGAGGGCCAGGCCCCAGGGCTAGCTGCTGTGTCCTGGCTGCTGGCGCGGTGATGGCACGTGGCAGAGGTCCGTCAGCACGATCGCAGAGACAGCTCTGGGTGCCCCGGGCATGGCCCTGTAGCAGCCTCCTGTGTGTTTCTGCTGATTGGTTTGCTTGGGTCTTCTTTTTTGAAAGCTGAGCAGCCTTCCCCAAAGTGTGCTTTCTAGGGTGTTAATACATTTTATGAGGCAGACAAAGCTTTCAGATCAAACAGCATGAGAACTGCTGGGCTGAATAAAGTTAATGGGTTTCTTGGCTCTGGTGTAAGACTGCTTGAAATGTTTTGCAGTCAGCGTGTGTTGTTCAGTCACTAAGTCGCATCTGACTCTTTGCAACCTCGTGGGCTGCAGCACTCCCAGGCTTCCCTGTCCCTTACCAACTCCTGGAGTTTGCTAAAGTTCATGTCCATTGCATCGGTGATGCCATCCAACCATCTCATCCTCTGTCACCCTCTTCTCCTTCTGCCTTCTGTCTTTCCCAGCATCAAGGTCTTTTCCAGTGAGTCGGCTATTCATGTCAGGTGGCCAAAGTATTGGAGCTTCAGCATTGGTCCTTCCAGTGAGTATTCAGGGTTGATTTCCTTTACAGTCAACTGGTTTGATCTCCTTGCCTTCCTAGGGACTGTCAAGAATCTTCTCCAATACCACAGTTCCAAAGCATCAATTCTTCAGCACTCAGCCTTCTTTATGGTCTAGCTCTCACATCTGTACATGACTACTGGAAGAACCATAGCTTTGACTCTATGGACCTTTGTCAGCAAAGCGATGTCTTTGGTATTTAACACACTGTCATAGCTTTTCTTCCAAAGAGCAATAGTCTTCTAATTTCATGGCTGCAGTCACTATCCACAGTGATATTAGTGCCCAAGAAGAGGAAATCCGTCACTGCTTCCACTTTTTCCCCTTGTATTTGTGATGAAGTGATGGGAAGTCAGTGTGTAGTTTTAATTAACTGGATGTTTGTTGAGGTGCGTGGGCTTCTCAGGGTGGTGGCTTCTCTGGTGGGGCGCAGGGTCTGGGGTGGCCCGGCTTCAGGAGTTGCAGCTTATGGCCTCAGTAGTTGTGGCTTTCGGACTTAGTTGCTCTGAGGCAACTTCAGATTGGGATCTTCCCGGACCTGGGATCAAACCCATGTCCTCTGCGTTGGCAGGCGGATTCTTATCCACTGCACCATCTGGGAAGTCCTACATTAACTGTATTTTAATATATAAATCAAGTAACCCTCAACAGTTGGGGACAAGCGGGAAAGTGTAACTGTTCTCCCTGTGCTAGGAACCCTGGTAGCTAAACACTGGTTAGTTCATGTGCGTAGAGGTTTCCAAAAACGTCGTTGTGGCATCACTTTGCTTTGTGGATAGCACATCCACTCTGATGAAAGGTGGAAATGTTCCCTCGCAGTCACCTGGCAACCTGGTGGACACTCCTGCAGAGCGGTGAGCCCAGTAGCTGCTGTCCCCCGGAGGTGGGGTTGCAGGCTTCATGCTCCTCACAGCATCCTGGTGCTGGGATGCTTAGGTTGCTCTCCTGGTCCGTGTTGGCATTGCCGTGCGTATACATGCTCAGTTGTGTCTGACTCTTTGTGACCCCGTGGACTGTCGCCTGCCAGGTTCCTCTGTCCATGGGATTCTTCAAGCAAGAGTAGTGGAGTGGGTTGTCACTTTCTGTTCTAGGGGATCTTCCCCACCCAGGGATCAAACTCACGTCTCCTATGTCTCCTGCATTGGCAGGGGATTCCTTACCACTGTGCCACCTGGGAAGTTCTATTGACATTGGTATTTGTTATCAATGATTTTGATTAATGATCAGTCCCACACTGACCTCATGTCCAGATGGACTGTCCTATATTATACAATAGAAATTAGTCATCAATTAGTTTATTTTAGGGCATAAACTGTATGCTTAAGAGGTCTCTTAAGAATGGCTACTAAACATTTTGGGGTAAATCCTAGATCCTGATTCATGGAATCTTACCATTTTAGTAATAACATCTTTCCCGTATGCTGGGCACTTGACACATTTTAATTTGACTAACCCTTCTACCAGCAACCCTATAAAGGTAGGTGCATGTAACGTCTATGATTTATAGAAGAGGAATTGGATCAGAGATTGGTTAGGTAATTAACTTCCCCCCTTAGACCACAACTTCCGGTATCTCTCAGCACCTCCTGCTGTTTTGCCTCACCTGCCTTTTATAACTTCCAGGACTTCTCCTCCTCAGAACCTCAGCTGATCTTGACACAGCCTTCTTGAGCACTGACTGATCCAGGATGCCTCCCCTCCTTCTCCCACCCCCAACTCTCACCTCCCACTTCCACCCTCAGCTGACTGCCCTAAGTATGACACATCTTGAACCACTTCTGTATAAAACTCTGTATGAAGTTTCAGGATTAAGACATAGAGTGAAAGAAACAAAAAGCAAACTTTTATGTACATTCTTGACTCCAGTTACGGGAAAACTGCATAGAAAAAGAGGCTGGAAGGAAAGATGGTGGTGAGATTGTGTTAGAGTTGCAGGGTAATGGATTTTTTATTTTTTTCTGAAATGTAGTTATATGAGGGAGAGATCTATATGTGGTTATAAAATGGGAGAGATTTATTTTTTATGAATCTATAAATTTCTTTCCAAAAACTGAAAAACATCTATCAACTCAGATGGTTCCACTACACTATCATGAATTATGAAGTAAAATTTACAATAGTTATTTTTATCAATTGATTAATAATTGCTACTTGCCTTACACATCCAATTTTGAAATCTCCATAAAATGTCATCAAAGAAGCTCTTATTGTACTCTTTTTGGAGCTGAGTAAACAAACCAAGGAAGAAAGCAAGCCAGTGTTGTTTTTTTTTCAAGACCACAATTGCCAGCTCCACGTGACTTCAAAGTGCCCTCTGCAGATAAACATGTGTCAGCGATGCCTGAATGTCTGTGGGCTCTTTTCACACAAATCCTCTTGGTCAGTCATCATCATTCAGTCATCATTCATTTGGTAGAAACAGTTATTATATAAGACCCCCAGTTTCATGGTGCCCATAAATTTTGCTGTTACTTCCCGGGTGGCTCACTGGTAAAGAATCTGCCTGCCAATGCAGGAAACATGGGTTCGATCGCAAAAATGGCCTGGAAAAGAAAAGCAAATAGCAACCCACTGCAGTATTCTTGCTTGGGAAATGCCAGGGACAGGGGACCCTGGTGGACTACAGTTCATAGGGTCACAAAGAGTTGGGTACAACTGAGTGACTAAACAACAGAAAAAGATCATATGAAAAGTGGCAGAAACATCACAAGATGCTGTCACAGGGGCCTCAGATAGTGCCCCTGGGCTCAGATTCTAAGTTAACTCATCAAGCTGTGTGCTGGCCTGTCTCCAGGATGGCCCCCATGGAGCCCTGCCTCCTGCATCCATGCTCTCGTGTAGCTGCTTCCGTATCATTCAGGGTTGTTCCACGTGACCAGAGGACCTGGAAAAAATGATGCTTTGTCAGCTCTGAGACTAGGTCATAGAAGACTTCGTGGCTTCCCTCTTGCTTGCTTGCTGCTGGATCACTGACTCTGGGCAGAGCTAGCTGTCATGTCATGAGGACATCTAAGCACGCACAGATCCACATGGTGAGAAACTGAGGCCTCCAGCCACCAGCCATGTCAGACAGGGATCTCAGAAGCACGTCCTCCGGCCTCATCACATCTCCAGGTGATAGCCCCAGGTGATACCTTGATGGAAGCCTCCTGAGAGACCTGGGGTCAGACCCGCCAGCAAAACCTCTGAATTCCTGAGCTGCAGAAACTGAGCGGATAAAGGGGCATTGCCCCGGGAGTGGGGTGAGAGCGACCATACTGATCAATAACTGGTGTATTCTGTGATTGGTGTGTTGCCTGTAGACTGTCTAATAGGCCACCAGACAAACTTGCTGATTCAAGAAAGAGTGTGCTCATTAGTTGTGGGCTCATAGTTGCTGTGATCACTCATGGGCCGAATGGAAGCCTCCTAAATCTTTCTCTTGCTCTTTTTAACAGAGTTGCTACATTCACTAACTAGTCTTAAACATTAAGGTGCATTCTTTAATAAGAGACATCTTTCAGAGACAGTATGCATTGTTCTCATCAAAAAAATGTTAGTGACTTGTCTTCTCTTGTCTCCTGGAAGTGGAAGCTGGATAATGGATAATTAATTATGAGGGAGAAAAGCCCAGATTAGGAAGTGAGTGTTACTTCCAGGACCTAGAGTAGAATCAATGGGCATTAACGAGTATCTACTGAAAATATTCAGAAAATTACTTCAGACTCTCTCCAGTCATAGTAATAAGAGTGACGTTAAGATTGACTATATAAACTTAGATGATTTCCTCTTATTTCACTTCTTATTTGCTATTTTTTCATTAAAAAAGCATTTCTGAGTATTTTGTTTGTTTGTAAAGCTAAGTGTATTAGTTCTGTCGCCATGAGGGAGACACCATCACCTAGATTGTCTTTGTTGTGTCTCAGAAAAGGAGACTAGGGCAGGGTATTTGTGTAGTTTCGGGGCCTCGGCTGGGTGAATTTCGGGTGCATCTTGCACTGTGGAGTCGGGTTCCGGCCGAGTTCCGCCTTCCCAGCTTTCTCTGGACTGGTGGGCGTGGTGAGGTGGGGGCCTGGGGCCGCTCTCCATGCACCAGCTGTGAGTCTTGGTGAGTCAGTGGTCTGGTTGGGCCAGGGTTTTCTTCTAGGAACACGTGTTTCCTGAAGCAAATAGCTTGGTTATTTTGTTTGGTCCTAGCATCGTTTAACAAAGGTACAGGGAAGTATGTTGGCTTCACTGCTTGGGTGTTACAGATGTGGAATCATGAAGCAGGAGGGTTAGTTCCTTGGAGAAGGGGGTGAGGACGGAAGAGGATGAGGTGAGAGGAGGTTCCCAGAAGAGTTACTCAGGTGAGAGATAGAAGTGTGATGTGAATTCTGCAGAGATGCGAGCTGGGAAAGAATTTAGATGGTCTCTCAAACTTGAATGTTGCTACGGATCAGCAGGAAATGGCACCCACACCAGTGTTCTTGCCTGGAAAATCCCATGGACGGAGGAGCCTGGCAGGCTACAGTCCATGGGGTTGCAAGAGTCGGACACAACTTAGCGACTAAACTACCACACCACCGATCAGCAGGGGATATCGCTGCAATGCAGATGCTTTATCCTGCAGTTCTTGGTTCCCAGGTGACACTGACGCTGGTCTGGGGACCACACTTTTGAGTCGTGAGGTCCTTGACCCCATAGCTGCTGCTGCTAAGTTGCTTCAGTCGTATCTGACTCTGTGCGACCCCACAGACGGCAGCCCACCAGGCCCCGCCGTCCCTGGGATTCTCCAGGCAAGAACACTGGAGTGGGTTGCCATTTCCTCCTCCAATGCATGAAAGTGAAAGGTGAAAGAGAAGTCGCTCAGTCATTTCCGACTCTTAGCGACCCCATGGACTGCAGCCTACCAGGCTCCTCTGTCCATGGGATTTTCCAGGCAAGAGTACTGGAGTGGGGTGCCATTGCCTTCTCCATAGAGGGGCATGAAAAACCTCCCCGGCATAAAGTGGTCGGGTGTATTCGGGGAGCATCCCCTAGGTGTTTGTGTGGACGGTGGTGAGCGAGGCGGTGAGAGAGAGAGGCCCTGGCTTAGGAGGGCTTGTGGCCAGGAGAGGCTCTGGGACTCCAGCGGCCAGCTGCCCAACAGTGACTGCACATCCAAGGTGAGTTAGAAGCACGAGTCTGAATTGGTGGGTTCAGAGTGGATGGTGTTCACTGGGATGCTTTTCACCGTGGCTGGGCTGCCAACCACTTCTGTAAGTGAACGGGGGCTGGGGGAGGTTTAGGCGACTCTGATGGTGGTGGCGAGCCACAGTGGATGGGGCCACACAGGAGGAGGCCTGAGTTCCCTGGGAGCTTTGGGAATTTCCTTCATCTGTTGAGTTAACATGGGTTAGAAAACTGGGCCCAAGGGAACGCGAGTGCCCAGCTGGAGAAGGGACAGCCAGGTTCAGGAAATTTCCTATTCTGGGCTTGGGATGTTCTCCAGGGATGGATGCCCTGCAGGACACCTCGCGTCCCTGGGCTCCTGGCCGTGGAATGGGACCACCAAGGCCAGCCGGGGACATGGAGGGACCAGAGCGGGCACAGAGCGAGGCGGGGACAGTGAAAATCAATGGGTATGCAGCCCGGCTTTCCTAAGCCTGGCCCTGACCTGGGTCTGACACCATTGGACTGTTCCTAGTTGGATATGTTCCTGGGGAAAATGCCTTTGTATAAATCAGAAATTCAGAAGTTGATCTGTTGATGTTGCAAATGCTTGCTTCCTCTATTTCTTTCAGTTTCATTTGTACCCTTCTAACTAATACTGCGGAGAAGGCAATGGCACCCCACTCCAGTACTCTTGCCTGGAAAATCCCATGGACGGAGGAGCCTGGTAGGCTGCAGTCCGTGGGTTCGCTAAGTCAGACAAGACTGAGCGACTTCACTTTCACTTTTCACTTTCATGCATTGGAGAAGGAAATGGCAACCCACTCCAGTGTTCTTGCCTGGAGAATCCCATGGATGGAGAAGCCTGGTAGGCTGCAGTCCATGGGGTTGCACAGAGTCGGACACGACTGAAGCGACTTAGCAGCAGCAGCAGCAACCAATACTGAACTCTTAATGCTTTTCCTT
>NW_011494677.1:10469680-10470367 GCF_000754665.1 Bison bison bison | reverse complement strand
CACATCTTGTGGTGTGTGTGTGTGTGTGCTGTGTGTATGTGGTATGTATCTAGTGTGTGTGTGTGTGTGTGTGTGTGGTGTGTGTGTGTGTGGTGTGTGTGTATGTGGTGTGTGTGTGTGGTGTGTAAGTGTGTGGTGTGTGTGTGTGCAGGGTATGTGTGTGGTGTGTGTGTGTGCGGGGTATGTGTGTGTGGTATGTATCTGTGGTGTGTGTGTATGTGTGTGTGTGTGTGGTGTGGTGTGAGGGCATCTGTGGTATGTATGTGTGTGCTGTGTTTGTGTGGTGTGTGTGTATGTGTATGTAGGTGTGTGGTGTGTGTGTGTGTTGTGTGGTGTGGTGTGAGTGTGTGTGGTGTGTGTGTGTGGTGTGGTGTGAGTGTGTGTGGTGTGAGTGTGTGGTGTGGTGTGAGTGTGTGTGGTATGTAGGTATGTGGTGTGTGTGTGTGGTGTGGTGTGAGTGTGTGTGGTATGTGTGTGTGGTGTGTGAGTGTGTGTGAGTGCATGTGTGGTATGTATGTGTGGTGTGTGTGTGTGTGTGTGTGGTGTGATGTGAGTGCATCTGTGGTATGTATGTGGTGTGTTTGTGTGGTGTGGTGTGAGTGCATGTGTGGTGTGTGTGTGTGGTGTGTGTGTGTGTGTGAGTGCATGTGTGGTATGTATGTGTGGTGTGTGTGTGTGTGTGTGTGG
>NW_011494677.1:10457548-10469580 GCF_000754665.1 Bison bison bison | reverse complement strand
CCACTCCAGTGTTCTTGCCTGGAGAATCCCATGGATGGAGAAGCCTGGTAGGCTGCAGTCCATGGGGTTGCACAGAGTCGGACACGACTGAAGCGACTTAGCAGCAGCAGCAGCAACCAATACTGAACTCTTAATGCTTTTCCTTTTCCAAGCAGAACGGGACAAGTGTCTCAGCTTCGTTACTCACAGCTGTTCTTGTCCTGTTTGTCCTTTTAAACGATGTCTGGGCGACCTGTTCAGAGAGGATGTTCGGTTTGACCCTGTGCCGGGGGCCCTCCTTAACAGCCCTTGCTTTTCCTGATGCTCTGAAACTCAAACACAGGTTGTGTCTTACTCAGCTTGCTTGGAACTGGTAGCACGAACCTCAGTTTACCGGTGAGGAAATTGTACAGGTGAGAAAGCTGAGGCTCAGGATGGGTCAAGCCGATTGGTTAAGGCCATGGACAGAAAATACAACCACAAAACTGAATGCAGGTCCTCTTAGAGCCCTGCATCCTGGGGAGTGGAGAGGAGGTAACGTACACAGAGAAAATGTAGAATGTAGAGATGGTGAGGGCTGTGGGCCAGCACAAAGCTTGGAGGGGAACGTGTGTGTCTGTGGGGTGTCTGTGGGGGGTGTGTTGTAAGAGTGTGTGTGTGTGATATGTGTAAGGAGTGTGTGGTGTGTGTGTGTGTGTGCTGTGTGTATGTGGTATGTATCTAGTGTGTGTGTGTGTGTGTGTGTGTGTGTGTGTGTGTGTGTGTGTATGTGTGTGTGTGTGTGGTGTGGTGTGAGGGCATCTGTGGTATGTATGTGTGTGCTGTGTTTGTGTGGTGTGTGTGTATGTGTATGTAGGTGTGTGGTGTGTGTGTGTGTTGTGTGGTGTGGTGTGAGTGTGTGTGGTGTGTGTGTGTGGTGTGGTGTGAGTGTGTGTGGTGTGAGTGTGTGTGGTATGTAGGTATGTGGTGTGTGTGTGTGGTGTGGTGTGAGTGTGTGTGGTATGTATGTGTGGTGTGTGAGTGTGTGTGAGTGCATGTGTGGTATGTATGTGTGGTGTGTGAGTGTGTGTGAGTGCATGTGTGGTATGTATGTGTGGTGTGTGTGTGTGTGTGTGTGGTGTGATGTGAGTGCATCTGTGGTATGTATGTGGTGTGTTTGTGTGGTGTGGTGTGAGTGCATGTGTGGTGTGTGTGTGTGGTGTGTGAGTGTGTGTGAGTGCATGTGTGGTATGTATGTGTGGTGTGTGTGTGTGTGTGTGGTGTGATGTGAGTGCATCTGTGGTATGTATGTGGTGTGTTTGTGTGGTGTGGTGTGAGTGGATGTGTGGTATGTATGTGTGTGTGTGTGGTGTGTGAGTGTGGTGTGAGTGCGTGTGTGGTGTGTATGTGTGTGCTGTGTTTGTGTGGTGCGTGTGTGGTGTGTGTATGTGTACAATTGAGTGATCAGGGGGACGACTTGGAGGACGTGATGTCTGAGCCAAGGTTGGGAGAAAGTGAGGGGACATTGCTTATACTTCAGGGAGAAGCATTCCCAGTAGAGGGAACAGCAAGTGTGGAGCCCCTGCGTCCTGAAACGTGGTAACTACTGGTAACTCAGTAGTAATTCAAACAGATCTGTGCCAACAAGAGGCTGCCCAAGCCAAGGAATAGCCAGGAGGCAGTAAGGCCAGAGCTGGGGGCACCGGGAGCGGAGTGAGAGGTGAGACTGGAGGGCGCTGGGGTCGTGCAGTGGGTGCTGGAAGGCTGCTGACAGTTCTCTTCTCATGACTCTCTGGCTCGAGCAGCCCTTTCTCTTTGTACAGGACATGTGTGCATCGCAGGATGGGTGTGGAAATCAGGGAGTTGGTGTGGGGGTGAAAGCCTAGCAGGGTGCTGGGGGGTGTCTCCTGTGGAAGCCCCAGAGGCCTCTCACGGAGTCACTTCACACCCATGCAGCCCAGTTTCCTTCTGCTGTTCTCTTTGCCAGGTTGCATGTGCAGTATTCTTAAGTTCTTCAGACCCTCCACATTTCCACACTCCATAGCCTGAAGTATTCCAGTGTCGCCTTAGCAGCTAAAGATCACCATTTCAGCCCTTTATCACATTTAACATTCCCCAAAAGACCTCCCTTGATTTTTCTCCCACAGATTATATTCTCTTGCGCCTTCTGTCGAGTGTGATTCTTTGTTATCACTAAACACATCTGAGTATGAGGCAGTATGCTGTAGAAGATGCAGCAGCTGGCCTGGACAGCCTCTTGTTTGCACAGATCTGTTTGAATTACTACTGAGTTACCAGTTTGTTAGTTATGGAGCCTGGTAGGCTGCAGTCCATGAGGTCGCTAAGAGTCGGACACGACTGAGCGACTTCACTTTAACTTTTCACTTTCATGCGTTGGAGAAGGAAATGGCAACCCACTCCAGTGTTCTTGCCTGGAGAATCCCAGGGACGGGGGAGCCTGGTGGGCTGCCGTCTATGGGGTTGCACTGAGTCGGACACGACTGAAGCGACTTAGCAGCAGCAGCAGCAGTAGCAGCAGCAGGTGTTTGAAAGGTAGTGTTGACTCAGCATCAGCTAGCTCTGGAAAGACCTTTAGGTGGTGCTGGCGTGTGCTGACGGCGTGGTTCACAGCCGGCTTTTATGTCCAGAAGAGGGCGCCCTAGTTCCACCATCGCTGCAGGGTCCTCTAGTCTCAGCTCCCCCGCTGGGCTCTGTTAGCCTCCCTGGCAGCCAGGTTGGATGTAGGAGCTATTTCCTCCTTTTCTTCTCCCTGATTCTCTGATCAGATTCTAGCTTGTTCTCTCTGAACTCTGCATTGTCTGATTTTCATTTCCATCTGCTCCATCGTCAGAATCTGAACACGTGTTTGCTCAGTCCTGTCTGACTCTTGGGACCCCATGGACTGTAGCCCGCCAGGCTTCTCTGTCCATGGGATTCTCCAGGCAAGAAAACTGGAGTGGGTTGCCATTTCCTCCTCCAGGGGATTGAACCTGTGTCTCCTGCATCTCCTGCATTGGCAGGCGGATGCTTTACCACTGGTGCCACCTGGGAAGTTCAGTCCCTCCCACCACACCTTTGGTTTTCCAGAGGAATCTTCCCAAGCAGCTAGTCAAAACCCATTCCATGCTTCCTGACATCATAGGTTGAAGTCTGAATTTCCAGGGAGGCATTCGAGGCCCATGAGAATAGTCTGTGACGTGTGCAACAGTATTACATCTGAAAAATTGTACAGAACTTAAATACCTTATTCAAAATACCTTCTTTCTGAAAAATTGCTAACCATCCTCTGAGCCTTCAGTGATTCATAATCTTTTTGCAATAGTAACATCAAAGATAACTGATCACAGATATCATAGAAGACACAGGAATAATGAAGAAGTTTGAAATATTGCAAGAAGTACCAAAATGTGACACAGGCACAAAGTGAGCAGATGCAGCTGACAGAATGGCTTGGAGAGACTTGTCCACACAGGGTTGCCACTGACTTTCTGTTTGTGAAAAAAGGCAGCATCTGTGACATGCAGGCACCTGAGGTCTGCCAGTACCAACGTATCTCGGTAGTGACAGCAAGGCAGGTTCTCCATGGACACCCCCTTCTGAGGGCAGAGGCCTCACTAGATGGAACGGGTGTGGTTGTTCCAACTGCTGTGCTGAGCCTGCCCCTGGACCAAGGAGCTCTGCCTGTAGGAGGTGCGCAGGTCACTTCAGCCCACATACTGAGGGCCCCCCAAGTTATAAAATAGAGGGGTGTGGGATTGGATGAAGACAGTCTAATGATCAACATCCATGCAGTCATCTTGTGTCATGGAACTTTGGGGGTTCAACTGCATTTCTTTTGATGAGAAAACTTCGGATGCCTTTGATGTGGGTGCACGCAAGCAGATCACTGCCTTGTCTGGGCTGGGATGGTGGTCTCTTGTTACAGCCCAGGAACAGGACCCGTGGAAATGGCTCCACCAAGTCACTGGGAAGTGGCAGCTCCACCCACTTTATGCCAAGCCCAAAGCATGGGCCCAGGAATCTTTGCCAAGTTTCCCAGATGTGGGGCAGTGCTCAGGCTCGTGGTACATGTGGGGCTACCCCCAGGCAGGTTCTTTGCCTCCATGGGGCAGTGTTGGGGGCCCAAACTGGCTTCTTGCTAGTGGAACTGCTCTGGCCTGCATATCATGTGGCATCTCCGTCAACCAACTACTGAGCCCTGGCTGCTCAAAGGCATGGATCGGGTTAAGTTCATGGTCAAAGAGAGTTCTGTACACTGAGGCCTGGCTGCCCGGATTTTTCAGGAGTGACTGGTGAGAAGGAAGGGATTTACTTTTGTATCAGTATCTCCAACTCTCATGCTCTTCACTGTTTGCGGGGATGCTAAGTTGCTTCAGTCGTGTCCGACTCTTTGCGACCCCATGGACTGTAGCCCACCAGGCTCCTCTGTCCTTGGGGTTCTTCAGGCATGAATACTGGAGTGGGTTTCCATGCCCTCTTCCAGGGGATCTTCCTGACCCAGGGATCGAACTCACTGTCTTCTGCATTAGCAGGCGGGTTCTTTACCGCTAGCACCGCCTGGGAAACCCCCTTCATTGTATGCACTTAGCCAAATATGGTGGCCTCTTTCAAGAGAAAGAAACAGCTAGTAATTGATGGTTTAAATATTGGTGACTGTCATTTTAACCCTTGATCAGTGAACTCCAAGGACCAAGCCCACATCATCAGTTGTCTTCAGGCCTCAAAGAAAAATCTCACAAATAAGTGAACACTTAACTCTTCCCACTTGGGGAGTCTTAGAGGACTTAGAACCATGGGACCTATGAGAAGTTTTCTTGGGAGGAGACTCAAAATTCAGGGAGTCAGTGAAGTTGAGACATGGCCTCCCCGGCCAGCTGAGCCCACAGTGAGCAGAATTCCAGTGGCCAGAGCCGGACTTTACCTTCCTCAAGTTGAGAAGGCAGCCTGGGAGTCGCCAGTGGGTGGGGGAGTTCCTTTATGTCCCTTTACTGCTGCTTTTTAAAATGGCAAATGAGAATTGGTTTCTGGAGCTCACAGTTTCTGGAGCTCACAGTTAGCACAGAGGGGAAAGACCCTAGGCAGAAAAGTGAGTGGAGTTGGGAAGGTGTTGGTCAACTCGCTTGTTTTTTTTACTGGAGAGACAGGAGGAGACCAAATTGTAGCTGGTTCAGGAAGGTTGCAGGAAGATTCTTGGCTGAAAGTGAATGCAGCAAATACTGCAGTCAGTTATCCTAAATGCACAGGGCTGCAGGACAGTGAGGAAGAAATCAACGTGGAGTAGCAGGTTGGGGTGATTTCCCTGGAGATAGGACTTGGGCTGGGGGCTGCAGTGTGACAGAGTCCTGGATGGATGCAGAGGCCTGGAACTCCCCAAAGGAGTGCGGGGTGGTGTGGTGGGAAGCGCAGGCATGGTTCTTGGCTTGGGTGAGTCCCTCCTTCTCAGGCTCAGTGGCAGCCGGGGGCTCTCGCAGCTCCAGCATCTGACAGCCCCCCACCCTGCGGCTCAGTGGCAGCCGGGGGCTCTCGCAGCTCCAGCATCTGACGGCCTCCCACCCTGCGGCTGTTCACAGGTGCAGCGTCATCCTGGGAACTGTCTTCTGTGTCTTCCCCCGGGGACTGGGCCGGGGGTGATGAGTGCAGTAAAAAGGTACTGCAACTAGCTATTTCCTTCTGATTCTGACCATAAAGAAAATGCTAGAAACTACTAACAAACCCATGATGCATACGGCTTTTAAAGCTGAATTTACGCTTAGATATTTCAAAAATTCCAAGATGAGCACAAAGATGAAAGAAGTGATGGTTTCTAGAGACAAGAACTAGTGATGATTTTTAAGTTGAGAGATTTCCACCAAAGAGTATTCTCAGCTTCATTGATTCTTGCCAAAAGGTGGGCGTGGAGTGTATTTCATTTGTTGTACTTTTCATTTTTGTCTCCCAAGCAGCTGGGCTGGGGCTCGAAACTGATGGCTAGATAATTGGCTTTCTTTTTAACCCTTGACCGATGACCTCCAGGGACCAAGCCCACATCATCAGTTACCACCAGCGCACGGATGCTCGGAGATTTGCCATAGCTTCCTCCATCACAGGGAAGGGATGGGAGGTGCTCGGCGCTGCCCAAGCCAGGGTGCCATCTGCTGCTAGAATGTGGCCCCGCAGAGCTGCGTTGGAGCCACAGCAGGGCTGGCCTCAGGCCCCTCTTACTTCATTCACCCCATGCCCACCACCTACCCCCACCCCAGCTCTGCCAATGAGCTGACTGGCTGCAGATGGAGCAGGTCAGGAAAAAGAATAAACGTGCTTGCATTCCTAGAATGTAAAACATGACGCTCTTTCAATATTAATACTGTTTTTTCACACATGCCCACTTTCAGATATGCCGGGAGCCGGTGAGGCATTCCACTCGTGACAAAGGTCATGAGGAAGGAGGCTCGGCATACGCAAAGGTGGGATCGAGCCTCAGGAGTCCCCCTGGATATTCTCGAGCATCTACCTCCAAAAAACCAGAGTCTGCCTACTTTATTGCTTTGTGCTCTCACCTCTGACTTTACTGGGGGCTGTCCCCCACCACCATCTTGCTCTTTCTGTCAAAGAGTTAACTTACAGCTCCAATTAATAAAGTTCCTGGGCAATTAGGAGTGTTTAAATCCAAACCCCTCAGATAGCTCTCTAACTCGCCTGACAAGTTTACCCGGACTCCTACAGCTATGCATACGATTGTTTACAGTCTCCCAGCCTCGAGAGGCATGGGAAGCTTAAGACATTCAAATAGCTTAGAGCCTCTCAAAGAGTTAGAAACTGTCAGAATAAACTAGTAAAAGATTTCATTGATGAGCCAATGCTTTTTCCACATCCCCTGTATTGTATCCTTGGATGTGTATTAATTAATATAGTTGGTATATAGAAAAAATAAGTAGTGGCCTCGGTGTTAGCAACTTTAGACCCTTAAGGTAATAAATTTTTTCCTTTGTTGTAAACCCATTGCACCTCTGCCCTATAGGAATACAATTTTATCTAACACCTTCGGAAGATGGCGCCAAACCTTAAAACAGTTACTCTTAGAGAAAATAAGTCTTATGGTTGACAAACCTTTATCAAGAGTCATAAAATGTTAATAGGCCTTCTGGCCAGAAGATGATGTAAATCACCTAAACCATTTGTATACGATAAATTTGCAGGAAAGAAACCCTGGTTTTTGATAAGGATCAATGACTGCTGACTTTGCATCCCCTATTATCCTTTATGTGTAACTTAGGGTATAAAAGCCCCTGTTGAAAATAAAGCTACAGGCCTTGCTCACCAAAGCTTGGTCTCCCCATGTCATTTTTCTCCTTAACTTCCAGCTGAGTCTCCATCTGGAGTGCAAAATCCTCTGCGACCATTTATTTGCCTGGGCTTCTAAGACCCACTCGAGAAGGTGTCTAAGGTGGGGCACCTTGCGCTATTCGAGAGGGCGCCTGCGGCCTCCGTGGTCAGAGCTAACCTGGTGTCACAGGTTATATTGATTTTCCGCATAAACCAAGCTACTCAGCCTCTTTTCTCCACTGAATTTTCCTACTGAGCTATCCTCTTTCTATTACTCCTTGTATCTTTGATAAATATGTAAATATTTATCAAAATAGTACTAATTTTTACTAAATAGTACTAAAATTTACTAAAAAATAGTCGCTGATGCCGTCTCCCCTTCGAATACCCTGGATCAGCCGGGGCTGGACCTCGGCACAGATAGTCTAATAGTTTTATTCCATCTTAAAGATGTCTTTTGTTTTAGTCAATAACAGCCTTTTATTAACCCATTAATGATACTCTGTTACTCAATTCCTAGCTTGGTTTCTTCTAGACAAAGATAACAGAATCCAAATACAAATTTGCCCACTTCTGTATGTCCAAGGAGAGGTGGCTGTCTGAACAGAAAGAGGGTGACACCTGTCGTGTCACACTCAGAGTGGAAATGAAAGGTGATTCTGTTCATCTTAGTAACACTTTTTTAAAGCGCATTTAGACATAACTGAAACTATCATACATTTCATAAGCATATGAATCACATTATTTTTAATAATACTTATTGCAAAAGATCCTAAACATTTGCTGGTTAATGCAAATAAAATATGTTCAGGTTTGTATAACAGTCACGATATTTTACATCAGCTTGTGCTTTTAAAGGTTTCCCAGGTGGCTCAGTAGTAAAGAATCTGTCTGCCAATGCAGGAGCTATAGGAGACACAGGTTCGATCCCTGGGTTGGGAAGATCCTTTGGAGAAAGAAACGGCAACCCACCCCAGTATTCTTGCCTGGGAAATCCCATGGACGGAGGAGCCTGGTAGGCTACAGGCCATAGGGTCGCAAAGAGTCAGATATGGCTGAGCATGCACACACGTGCTTTTAAAATTGTTGCTAGTTTCTTCTAGGAAAAGCTAAAGTAACTGACTGTATAATGTACAAGAATAGGATTTTTGCACTTTTGATACAAATACACATCAACATCAGAGGAGGCACAATAATAAAAGACAATTCTCTTCATAGTTCCCCAAACAAAAAAATCTATTCAATGAGATACGTTTCTACTGTAATTGCTAATTTAATATTTCACATATACATAAAAAGGTCACTAGTGATAGCAAATGCTAGACATCTAGGAATATATATATATATATATGCACACACACATATATATTTACATAATACATGTTTAAGAGAACATCTAAAGAAAATGGGACAGCTTTTACATACAAATCTAAAGCATCTCAGAAATTTCACTGGGGAACACATTAGTGTGCCGTAAGTATTGCTAGTTTCTGTGTAAATGAGCAGAAAAGCAAACCTTTACTAATGGTGTCCATCTACATGCATTAATAGAAACTCTCAAGGAAAGTGGTATGATTAGCTCATTAGAGAAATGCTCGTTATTTAGCCAAATCCTGTGGGGGGTGTAAAAATACGTGGTAATTTCTTCATGCAGTTCAATATTCAGTGACTCCGGCTGCAGATTCACGACAGTGACCCTGTGTCTTTTCTGTGCAGGGGTAATATCTAGAGAAAAATAAATGTTTTGTGTGAAGGGAATGCAGTTACATGTATGTTAATTAATAATAAATTGGGTTGGAGTGAATTATATTTTTCCCAGCTCTAGTTGAAGAAAAGACAAAATATGTTCTGATTTGCCCCATGAGAGATCCAGTTCCAATCAGCTCTCACGAACAGTCCATCGGATTGGCCATGCAGATTGCATTACAGCTCTGCTCCCACCCAAATTGGAGAGGGAAATGGCAGCCCACTCCAGTATTCTTGCCTGGAGAATCCCATGGACAGAGGAGCCTAGCAAGCTACAGTCCACGGGGTTGCAAAGAGTCGGACACGACTGAGTCACTGACATCCACCCACCCAGATAGAATGGTGACAAGTACATAATCAACTGGGAAAGACCCGCATCTAGAGGGGGACAGAAAGAATGTGGGTTATAACTGAAATGATTCACATTCCTACTGTGGGACCCATGGTGAATAAAAAATAGGGCAGTTCACAGTGAGTGTTTTCTCTTTGATTGGCTCTCAGGCTTCTGTGTTGACATTCCCCATGCCATGCCAAATGCTTTCTATTTGCAGTATCATTTCAATCCTTGGTTGATGAGAGTCCTTTTTAAATATCCCCACTCCAATTTTGTAGACAATTGTGGCTGCTAATATGGAGTCTATAATATCAAATCAATAATCATGTATTTGAGTTAAGACTGTGATGAGAGGAGTTGAGCATCCTGGTTTGGGGTCTGCTGATGCTTCTGTAATTTCACTCCCGTGGTGTGTCCATCTGCTGGATGGATGTGTGATAACACGTATCTCAGATGCCCTTTGAATCAACAGGATGGAGCCAGTTCCATGCATTTTTCTTTGGAGAAGGATTACCATTGGCATTTAAAATCCAAGTTTTTATCCAGGGGAAGTGATAATTACTTGTCATTATGTAAACCCTAATGAAAGTATTGTTTAAAACAGCAGATTGCAGAACAGAAAAAAAATTTTTTTTGCAATAGCAGGAGATGAGACTGAAAAATACTTAAGAGAATTTATGCAGGGGGGCATGTACAGGTCATCCTGAGAAGTTTTAATTTTACTCTGTTGAATGAGTTGCTTCTTTTAAATTATAGTACAGTTGATTTACAATGTTGTGCCAATCTCTGCTGTACAGCAGAGTGACTCAGTCTCAGTTATACCCATAGATACATAATTTTAAAATATTCGTTTTCATGATGGTTTGTCCCAGGATATTGAGGATAGCTCTCTATGCTTTATAGTGGGACCTTGCTGTTTATCCATTCTATATGTGATGGTTCGCATCTACCAACCTCTGACTCCCAGTGCTTCTTTCCCCCTCCCCTCTCGCAACCACAAGTCTGTTCTCTGCGTCTGTGAGTTCTGTTTCGGATGAGCTATTTCATGAAACGTGTTCCACAGAATGCTTGTGCTGGAGTATGTTAACATGTCGAGGGCAAGCTCAGGTAAATCCCAGCTTACTTTAGGGGAAGCCTTAAATACGCTCATATGCATTGTGATTCTCTAAGAGGGGTTTTTGTAGATTGCTTTTCTCAAACAAAACAATATAATGCGGTAGTAGGTGCACAATGAATATGAAAACTGCTCCAGTCTGGCACTTTCAGTTTAGTTAGTTCTAATATTCTGTGTATACTTGTGTGCATGCATGCTAAGTCACCTCAGTCATGTCCAACTCTTTGTGACCCTATGTACTGTAGCCCACCAGGCCCCTTCTGTCCATGAGATTCTCAAGGCAAGAACACTGGAATGGGTTGCCATGCCTACCTCTAGGGAATCTTCCCAACCCACGGCTCGAACCCATATCTCTTACATCTCTTGCATTGGCAGGTCGGTTCTTGACCACTAGCGCCACCTGGGAAGCCCCTGATATTCATTTCCTTGTATCCTATGTGTCTGGCACATAGCGGGGTTCAGTAAACAGAAGAAATGAAATATCTGCATAGCCCTCTCTTTTCTCACCTATAAAATGAGAAAACAGTAACAACAATTTTTAGAGGATCAAAGAGTTGGATAAAAGTGGTCATAGAGCATTTTGTGACTATTTTTTTAAAAACTTAAATGGAATGAGATTTATAAATGAACAAAGTTAATGTAAAAGATAGAGGGAAATATGAAAGGGATTCCTGTCCAATTACTGTCTCACTATAGAATCTTGGTTTAGCCTTACCAAAGCTTACTTGTAAAGGGGATAATCACACTTCGCTCGAAAGGCTCTCATAGTCTGCCTGGTGCCGTGACTGGTGCTGAATGGTGCTGCAGGTAAGTGCAGAGACTGGGAGGCAGACGGCCTGGGTTTGAATCTCAGCCCTGCCCCTTACTAGCTGTGTGATTCTTACTATGCATGTGGCATTGGACAATTTAACTGAACTCTTTCTGACTCAGTTTTCCTAATCTGCAGAATGGGAACAATAAGTATACTTAGTGATGGTCAGGATTACAGATAAAATAATACATGTTAGAGATTCAAGAAACTAGCTTCTCTTTATTATTTCCTACTTCCTTCACAACAGGAGAGAAGTGCTCAGGCTTGCCCTCATTTATTCTTCCCAGACTGTAGCTGCCTGGCCAAGGGTTATACCCCACTTACCCCTCTGTCCCCTGAACTGATGCTCACAGCCCTTTTTTTTTTTTTTAATTTAAGGTAGTTTATTAAATGTTGAAGTATAGATTAGGTGTACTCTTTATTTTCTCATTATGCTTATTTGTGTTTGTTTTCTAAGTAGCTAGTCATCCCCTTTCCCCCAAAGAAAAGCCCTTTGTATCTTTTTATTCTGAAAAGTGTTGAAGATTGGACATTGAAAAAATTATTTTTATTTTTAAATTTATTTTAATTGGAGGCTAATTACTCTACAATATTGTGCTGGTTTTTGCCATACACTGACATGAATCCACCATGGGTATACATGTGTTCCCCATCCTGAAACCCCCTCCCACCTCCCTCCCCATCCCATCCCTCAGGGTCATCCCAGTGCACCAGCCCTGAGCAGCCTGTCTCATGCATTGAACCTGGACTGGTGTTCTGTTTCACAT
>NW_011494677.1:10455353-10457448 GCF_000754665.1 Bison bison bison | reverse complement strand
TATACATGTTTCAATGCTATTCTCTCAAATCATCCCATCCTCGCCTTCTCCCACAGAATCCAAAAGTCTGTTCTTTACATCTGTGTCTCTTTTGCTGTCTTGCATGTAGGGTCATCGTTACCATTTTTCTAAATTCCATATATATGCATTAATATACTGTATTGGTGTTTTTCTTTCTGACTTACTTCACTCTGTATAATAGGCTCCAGTTTCATCCACTTCATTAGAACTGATTCAAATGTATTCCTTTTAATAGCTGAGTAATATTCCATTGTACATATGCACCACAGCTTTCTTATCCATTCATCTGCCAATGGACATCTAGGTTGCTTCCATGTCCTAGCTATTGTAAACAGTGCTGCAATGAACATTGGGGTACATGTGTCTCTTTCAATTCTGGTTTCCTTGGTGTGTGTGCTCAGCAGTGGGATTGCTGGGTCATATGGCAGTTCTATTTCCAGTTTTTTAAGGAATCTCCACACTGTTCTCCATAGTGACTGTACTAGTTTTCATTCCCACTAACAGTGTAAGAGGGTTCCCTTTTTTCCACACCCTCTTCAGCATTTTTTGTTTGTAGTCTTTTTGATAGCAGCCATTCTGACTGGCGTGAGATGGTACCTCATTGTAGTTTTGATTTGCATTTCTCTGATAATGAGTGCTGTTGAGCATCTTTTCATGTGTTTGTTAGCCATCTGTATGTCTTCTTTGGAGAAATGTCTGTTAGTTCTTTGTCCCATTTTTTGATTGAGTTGCTTATTTTTATGTATTTGATCTGCAGGAGTTGCTTCTATATTTTTGAGATTAATTCTTTGTCAGTTGCTTCATTTGCTATTATCTTCTCCCATTCTGATTCCATGGTGGCTCAGATGGTAAAGCATCTGTCTAGAATGTGGGAGACCTGGGTTCGATCCCTGGGTTGGAAATATCTCCTGGAGAAGGAAATAGCAATCCACTCCAGTACTATTGCCTAGAAAATCCCATGGACAGAGGAGCCTGGTAGGCTACAGTCCATGGGGTCGCAAAGAGTTGGACACGACTGAGCAACTTCACTTTCACTTTCACTTCTCCCATTCTGAAGGCTGTCTTTTCACCTTGCTTATAGTTTCCTTCATTGTGCAAAAGCTTGTAAGTTTAATTAGGTCCCATTTGTTTATTTTTGCTTTTATTTCCAGTGTTCTGGGAGGTGGGTCATAGAGGATCCTGCTGTGGTTTATGTTGGAGAGTGTTTTGCCTGTGTTTTCTTCTAGGAGTTTAATAGTTTCTGGTCTTATGTTTAGATCTTTAATCCATTTTGAGTTTATTTTTGTGTATGGTGTTAGAAAGTGTTCTAGTTTCATTCTTTTACAAGTGGTTGACCAGTTTTCCCAGCACCACTTGTTAAAGAGATTGTCTTCTCTTCATTGTATATTCTTGCCTCCTTTGTCAAAGATAAGGTGTCCATATGTGCGTGGATTTATCTCTGGGCTTTCTATTTTGTTCCATTGATCTATATTTCTGTCTTTGTGCCAGTACCATACTGTCTTGATGATTGTTGCTTTGTAGCATAGCCTGAAATCAGGCAGCTTGATTCCTCCAGTTCCATTCTTCTTTCTCAAGATTACTTTGGCTATTCAAGGTTTTTTGTATTTCCATACAAATTGTGAAATTCTTTGTTCTAGTTCTCTGAAAAATACTGTTGGTAGCGTGATAGGGATTGCATTGAATCTATAGATTGCTCTGGGTAGTATACTCATTTTTGCTATATTGATTCTTCTGATCTATGAATATGGTATATTTCTCCATCTATTTGTGTCATCTCTGATTTCTTTCATCAGTGTTTTATAGTTTTCTGTAAACTATCAGATCAGATCAGTCGCTCAGTCGTGTCCGACTCTTTGCCACCCCATGAATCGCAGCACGCCAGGCCTCCCTGTCCATCACCAACTCCCGGAGTTCACTCAGACTCACGTCCATCGAGTCAGTGATGCCATCCAGCCATCTCATCCTCTGTCGTCCCCTTCTCCTCCTGCCTCCAATCCCTCCCAGCATCAGGGTCTTTTCCAGTTAATCAACTCTTCGCATGAGGTGGCCAAAGTACTGGAGTTTCAGCTTAGCA
>NW_011494677.1:10453048-10455044 GCF_000754665.1 Bison bison bison | reverse complement strand
CTTCCAGTCCAGCATTTCTCATGATGTACTCTGCATATAAGTTAAATAAACAGGGTGACAATATATAGCCTTGACGAACTCCTTTTCCTATTTGGAACCAGTCTGTTGTTCCATGTCCACTTCTAACTGTTGCTTCCTGACCTGCATACAAATTTCTCAAGAGGCAGATCAGGTGGTCTGGTATTACCATCTCTTGAAGAATTTTTCCACAGTTTATTGTGATCCACACAGTCAAAGGCTTTGGCATAGTCAATAAAGCAGAAATAGATGTTTTCTGGAACTCGCTTGCTTTTTCTATGATCCAGTGGATGTTGGCAATTTGATCTCTGGTTCCTCTGCCTTTTCTAAAACCAGCTTGAACATCAGGAAGTTCACGGTTCACGTATTGCTGAAGCCTGGCTTGGAGAATTGTAAGCATTACTTTACTAGCGTGTGAGATGAGTGCAATTGTGCGGTAGAAAGGCATTGCCTTTCTTTGGGATTGGAATGAAAACTGACCTTTTCCAGTCCTGTGGCCATTGCTGAATTTTCCAAATTTGCTGGCATATTGAGTGCAGCACTTTCACAGCATCATCTTTCAGGATTTGGAATAGCTCAACTGGAATTCCATCACTTTGGAAACATATTAAATACATATAGAAACATATACAAGTTCTATAAACTTTTCTATAGGTCTTTATTTCTTTACGTAGATTTATTCCTAAGTATTTTATTCTTTTCATTGCAATGGTGAATGGAATTGTTTCCTTAATTTCTCTGTTTTCTCATTGTTAATGTATAGGAATGCAAGGGATTTCTGTGTGTTAATTTCATATCCTGCAACTTTACTATATTCATTGATTAGCTCTAGTAATTTTCTTTTGGAGTCTTTAGGGTTTTCTATGTAGAGGATCATGTCATCTGCAAACAGTGAGAGTTTTACTTCTTCTTTTGCAATCTGGATTCCTTTTATTTCTTTTTCTTCTCTGATTGCTGTGGCTAAAACTTCCAAAACTATGTTGAATAGTAGTGGTGAGAGTGGGCATCCTTATCTTGTTCCTGATTTTAGGAGAAATGCTTTCAATTTTTCACCACTGAGGATAATGTTTGCTTTGGGTTTGTCATATATGGCTTTTATTATGTTGAGGTATGTTCCTTCTATGCCTGCTTTCTGGAGGTTTTTTTTTTTTAAATCATAAATGGATGTTGAATTTTGTCAAATGCTTTCTCTGCATTGTTGAGATAATCATATGGTTTTTATCTTTCAATTTGTTAATGTGGTGTATCACATTGATTGATTTGCAAATATTGAAGAATCCTTGCATCCCTGGGATAAAGCCCACTTGATCATGATGTATGACCTTTTTAATATGTTGTTGAATTCTGTTTGCTAGAATTTTGTTAAGGATTTTTGCATCTATGTTCATCAGTGATATTGGCCTGTTCAGTTCAGTTCAGTTCAGTCGCTCAGTCGTGTCCGACTCTTTGCAACCCCATGAATTGCAGCACGCCAGGCCTCCCTGTCCATCACCAACTCCCGGAGTTCACCCAAACTCATGTCCATCGAGTTGGTGATGCCATCCAGCCATCTCATCCTCTTTCATCCCCTTCTCCTGCCCCCAATCCCTCCCAGCATCAGAGCCTTTTCCAATGAGTCAACTCTTTGCGTGAGATGGCCAAAGTATTGGAGTTTCAGCTTTAGCATCAGTCCTTCCAAAGAACACCCAGGACTAATCTCTTTAGAATGGACTGGTTGGATCTCCTCACAGTCCAAGGGACTCTCAAGAGTCTTCTCTAACACCACAGTTCAAAAGCATTAATTCTTCGGTGCTCAGCTTTCTTCACAGTCCAACTCTCACATCCATGCATGACTACTGGAAAAGCCATAGCCTTGACTAGACGGACCTTTGTTGGCAAAGTAATGTCTCTGCTTTTGAATATGCTATCTAGGTTGGTTATAACTTTCCTTCCAAGGAGTAAGTATCTTTTAATTTCATGGCTGCAGTCACCATCTGCA
>NW_011494677.1:10439105-10452948 GCF_000754665.1 Bison bison bison | reverse complement strand
AAGTCTGACACTGTTTCCACTGTTTGCCCATCTGTTTCCCATGAAGTGATGGGACCAGATTCCATGATTTTCATTTTCTGAATGTTGAGCTTTAAGCCAACTTTTTCACTCTCCTCTTTCACTTTCATCAAGAGGCTTTTTAGTTCCTCTTCACTTTCTGCCACAAGGCTGGTGTCATCTGCATATCTGAGGTTATTGATATTTCTCCTGGAAATCTTGATTCCACCTTGTGCTTCTTCCAACCCAACGTTTCTCATGATGTACTCTGCATATAAGTTAAATAAGCAGGGTGACAGTATACAGCCTTGACGAACTCCTTTTCCTATTTGGAACCAGTCTGTTGTTCCATGTCCAGTTCTAACTGTTGCTTCCTGACCTGCATATAGATTTCTCAAGAGTCAGGGCAGGTGGTCTGGTATTCCCATCTCTTTCAGACAAAGATGGAGAAGCTCTATCCAGTCAGCAAAAACAAGACTGGGAGCTGACTGTGGCTCAGATCATGAACTCCTTACTGCCAAATTCAGACTTAAATTGAAGAAAGTAGGGAAAACCACTAGACCATTCAGGTATGACCTAAATCAAATCCCTTATGATTATACAGTGAAAGTGAGAAATAGGTTTAAGGGACTAGATCTGATAGATAGAGTGCCTGATGAACTATGGACGGAGGTTCGTGACATTGTACAGGAGACAGGGATCGAGATCATCCCCATGGAAAAGAAATGCAAAAAAGCAAAACGGCTGTCTGGGGAGGCCTTACAAATAGCTGTTTAAAGAAGAGAAGTGAAAAGCAAAGGAGAAAAGGAAAGATATAAGCATCTGAATGCAGTTCCAAAGAATAGCAAGGAGAGATAAGAAAGCCTTCCTCAGTGATCAATGCAAAGAAATAGAGGAAAACGACAGAATGGGAAAGACTAGAGATATTGGTCTGTAGTTTTCTTTTTTTGTGGCATCTTTGTTTGATTTTGGTATTAGGGTGATGGTGGCCTCATAGAATAAGTTTGGAAGTTTACCTTCCTCTGCAATTTTCTGGAAGAGTTTGAGTAGGATAGGTGTTAGCTCTTCTCTAAATTTTTGGTAGAATTCAGCTCACAGCTCATTTTTAAGGAGTACCCTCTCATCACTTATATGTGGAATCTAGAAAAAGGATACAGATGCAGTGGCACCCCACTCCAGTACTCTTGCCTGGAAAGTCCCATGGATGGAGGAGCCTGGTGGGCTGCAGTCCATGGGGTCGCTGGGGGTCGGACACGACTGAGCGACTTTGCTTTCACTCTTCATTTTCATGCATTGGAGAAGGAGATGGCAGCCCACTCCAGTGTTCTTGCGTGGAGAATCCCAGGGATGGGGGAGCCTGGTGGGCTGCCGTCTATGGGGTCACACAGAGTCGGACACGACTGAAGTGACTTAGCAGCAGCAGCATTTATTTGCAAAGCAGAAATAGAGACACAGGATGGTACTGGGGGGATGGATTGAAAGATTGGTATTGACATATATTTGACCATATGTAAAATAGATAATTAATGAGAACCTACTGTATAGCACAGGGAACTCTCCTCAATGCTCTGTGATGACCTAGATGGTAAGGAAATCCAAAAGAGGGGATATATGTATATGTATAGCTGATGCACTTTGCTGTGCAGCAGAAAGTAACATAATATTATAAAGCAACTATCAGTTCAGTTCAGTTCAGTCACTCAGTTGTGTCCGACTCTTTGCAACCCCATGAATTGCAGCACGCCAGGCCTCCCTGTCCATCACCAACTCCTGGAGTTCACTCGACTCAGGTCCATCGAGTCAGTGATGCCATCCAGCCATTTCATCCTCTGTCGTCCCCTTTTCCTCCTGCTCCCAATCCCTCCCAGCATCAGAGTCTTTTCCAATGAGTCAATTCTTTGCATGAAGTGGCCAAAGTACTGGAGTTTCAGCTTTAACACCATTTCTTCCAAAGAAATCCCAGGGTTGATCTCCTTCAGAATAGACTGGTTGGATCTCCTTGCAGTCCAAGGGACTCTCAAGAGTCTTCTCCAATACCACAGTTCAAAAGCATCAATTCTTCGGTGCTCAGCTTTCTTCACAGTCCAACTCTCACATCCATTCATGACCACTGGAAAAACCATAGCCTTGACTAGACGGACCTTTGTTGGCAAAGTAATGTCTCTGCTTTTCAATATGCATTGTATAGTGTAATACACATTAATCTTAAAAAAGTAAGTGAAGAAAAAGAAAAAGAGCCACATAGTCTATGATACCTTTTAAATGAAAGGTCCAGAATCGGCAAATCTATAGAAACAGAAAGCATATTAGTGGTTACCTTAAGTTGGGGGGACTGGGTGGGTCATAGCAGGGTTTCCTCCATCTGCAGATGATGAAAATGTTCTAAATTTTATTACAATGATAGTTGCACAACTCTATGAATATACTAAAAACCTCTGAATTATATACTTTAAGTGGGTGAATGGTGTGGTATATGAAGTATATCTCAATAAAACTGCTACCAAAAAAGAGTACCCTCCCCCACCAAGATCAACAACTATTAGAGGGTAGATCTTCTGTCCTCCTCCAAAACTATTTATTAAAAAAAAATCTGACAGGGCTTATTCTTTTGTGGCCATGAATATACGAGCACATTAACATTCCTGGCTGATTTATATTGGGATTATTTTTTCTCTGGTTTACTGCCAGTTTTTGCCCGTCCAACTGATGGTCAGTTAAAACCCAGAGGAAGTCCGGACATCTAGAATTTGGAAGGACACAGAAAAGCAAACAAAAACGGGAATCACACACCATCCTGTGTATAGGAATGTGTGGTGAAAGGGATGACTGAATCAAATTGATACTCCAGGACATGTTAGATGGCTTGTTAGTGACATGCTGGTGTCATTTGGTCATGTTGCTGCTGCTGCTGCTAAGTCGCTTCAGTCGTGTCCGACTCTGTGGGACCCCATAGACGGCGGCCCACCAGGCTCCCCCGTCCCTGGGATTCTCTAGGCAAGAACATTGGAGTGGGTTGCCATTTCCTTCTCCAATGCATGAAAGGGAAAAGTGAAAGTGAAGTTGCTCAGTCGTGTCCGACTCTTTGCGACCCCATGGTCTGCAGCCTACCAGGCTCCTCTGTCCATGGGATTTTCCAGGCAAGAGTACTGGAGTGGGGTGCCATTGCCTTCTCCATTGGTCATGTTAGTGACAGTTTTAAAAGTAAAAATTTAAATAGGCCAGCTGCTTATTTCTTACTCTAATGTTATTTTGCATCCTTTGTCTGTGATAATGCACTTTCCCCCAGATCATTTCGTTATATGGAATTCCTTAAGTAGGCCAGCAAGGAATTGATAAGCCCACGGAGGTTTCTATGGACCTTCCGACATGCTTCCTTCCATGTTAGATAGTGGCATCTGCAATGATGCCAGCAAGTAAAGGAGAAGCAGGAAAGACACTCCAGTGTTAATAATGGAATCTAAGTTTTCAAAGTACATACTTTGAATTGAAAAGTAAAATCTATAATAGAGGAAGTTAAGGCCAACTAAACACTCACAAATGCTGTGTGTGTTTAAACTCACTTAGATTTGTATTTCCTTTTGGGTATAGTCCTAAGATGAACAAAATTTTAAATCATCAAGATATTTACATGTATGTATCATGTATATATGAAGTATAAGGATATATTATATCCATATGTGTGAAAGTGAAATTGTTAGTCGCTCAGTTGTATCCGACCCTTTGTGACCCCATGGACTATAGCCAGGCAGGCTTCTCTGTCCATGGGATGCTCCAGGCAAGAATACTGAGGTGGGTTGCTGTGCCCTTCTCCAGGGGATCTTCCCAACCCAGGGATCAAACCCACATCTCTTATGTATCCTGCATTGGCAGTGGGGTTCATCAGTAGCACCACCTGGGAAGCCCCAAGAATACTAGTTCAGCTCAGTTCCGTTGCTCAGTCATGTCTGACTCTTTGTGACCCTATGAACCACAGCACGCCAGGCCTCCCTGTCCATCACAGACTCCCGGAGTCCACCCAAACCCACGTCCATTGAGTCGGTGATGCCATCCAGCCATCTCATCCTCTTTCATCCCCTTCTCCTGCCCTTAATTTCTCCCAGCATCAGAGTCTTTTCCAATGAGTCAACTCTTCACATGAGGTGGCCAAAGTATTGGAGGTTCAGCTTCAACATCAGTCCTTCCAATGAACACCCAGGACTGATCTCCTTTAGGATGGACTGGTTGGATCTCCTTGCAGTCCAAGGGACTCTCAAGAGTCTTCTCCAACACCACAGTTCAAAAGCATCAATTCTTGGGCACTCAGCTTTCTTTATAATCCAACTCTTTATAGTTGGACTATAAAGAATAGTAGAGTGGGTTGCTATTCCCTTCTCCAGGGAATCTTCCCAACCCCAGGTATCAAACCCAGGTCTCCTGCATTGTAGGTGGGTTCTTTACTGTCTCAGCCACCAGCAAAGCCCACATATATATAAAGTAAAGAATCTGCCTGCAGTATAGGAGCCGCAGCAGATATGGGTTAGATCCCTGGGTCGAGAAGATCCCCTGGAGGAGGACATGGCAACCCACTCCATTGTTCTTGCCTGGAGAATCCCATGGACAGAGGAGCCTAGCTGACTATAGTCCACTGAATGACAAAGAAGACTGAAGTGACTTAGCACACACGTATGCGAGTGTGTGTGTGTGTGTGTGTGTGTATATATATATACACACATACATATATATATATATCTCCAAAGACAGAAGTAAGATTTAAGAGTGTTTTTCACATGAATATACCAAAGAGAGATTATCAACTGGAAAGTCAGTTGTTTGCATACAAAATAATCTGGGTGAATAGAATCCTTGTGCTCAGCAGTTGAAGACTGAAAGATTGGTAGTATTAGTGTTTTTTTATTTATAGCCTTGTCAAATCAAAATTATGTGAAAATATTCTTCTCTCAAAAACCATTCTAGAGAGTTAGCTTATATAAAGTGGTGTGTGTGTGTGTGTGTGTGTAGGAGGTTGCACATAAAGGTTTGCTCAAAGCTTTTCTGGCGCCGTCTAATGAACTGAGTTCCACGTAAGTGGTGGAACTTACATGGTGGCTTCCCTCCCAGAAAGCCATGACTTTATAAACAGATTTCAAGCAACAAGACTGGTAATGAAGATGTATGTGACAACAGATTTCAAGGAGAGGAAAAATCCATTCATAATAGAAGGGTCATCAAGCCTTAATTAGAAGAATGTCTCTGACTCTGAGAACATTTCTTTCCAACAAAAACCCCACTTACACTCATGGCTTAATATCCTCATTTAAGAAATGGAAGACATTAAATTAAATTTTAATTTATATTCCACTTTTATGTTTGTTTTTATCATCCCTCTAATGCAGACTGTGTGCAGAACAATACAAATCATAGATCTCATTTCCACCCAACAGCCTCATCAACCGAAAAGGTGATGACACAATCTTATTTTGAAGCCAAGAGAATAATAAACTTCAATACTTTCAGATGCACATTAAAAATAATCCTTTAAACTTCTTTGAAAGTATCATCAGTATTTTTAGTTAGTGCACAATCACTGAAGAGAAAAAGTTATACTATTTTAGTAATTTCAGTGGAAAGCAAAACAAGAATTGGGTATCTTCCAGGTTTACAGTAGCCCATACAGTAAAAAGGCTTTTGTCAAGTGTTGATTCTCTCCTCATTAAGGAACTGTCTGAGACTGTATTCCTGGGTCAACTCTTGCCTGCTTTTCCGAATCATAGCTATGTCTCAGTGTCCACGACATGGATATAAACAGATCCATGGTTAAAAGTAAACATGTGGTGATCAGGCAATGCCCACCTATCCATTTGTCTATAAAGTGGCAGAAGTTGAACCTTTAGTTAGTAAGATTTGATTGTCTAAATTCTTACTACAACCATTAAAATGTAGTCCCTTTCAAGAGGATAAATGCCCAGATATTATTGTTTAAAATCCAATAGTTAGCCCTCCACCAAGTCCAAATATCTTGCACTTTAATGATCTACTTGTATCGAGAACCAAAATAAAATGCTGCTTCAACCAGATTTTTATTTTCTAAATATCCCTTCAGTGCATAAGAAAAGCATCATTCCCAGATGAAAATTCATTAGTCAGTCTTGGACTTTCGATGACTGGATACTCCTGCTTCTAATAAGGTTGGAAAAATACCTCCTGGATAACTTGCAACGTCTTCTAGTGCCCACATATCTACTCTGCATGCTGACAGTGCCTTTAAAAGCCTTCTGGGCAACATGAAAAACCTTGTTATTTACTTACCTTGAAGCAAGTTCGCTTATCATTTAGAAAAGTTCTCAGAACCCTGCTTGTCTCTCTCCACTGTCTCTCACCTTTCTAAAGACTTTAAGCAGAAGCAAGGCCTTGGCCATGAATTAATTGATCACATTTGTGCAGTGGTAAATTATAACTAGAGATAGGAATTACCCCCTTACTGCATACAAATGATGTTTTTACAAGGTATACTTAAAAGCAGAATCTTTTGAAATCACAATATAATACTGAAAAACATGTACACATGTATTGTTAGGGCAATTCGCCCATATCGGAGTTCTTGTTCTATTGCTTCTTCAGATCTCTTCTATTAACCTTTAACCACAAAGACTTTGTCAGATGCTTTAGATAGCCAAGCACTGTGCTTGACTGAAAAGATGCTGAATTCATAGTCTGTAGAGAATCTAAATAGATTAAACACAGACCAAATAACAACGTTGGATGCCAGTTCCAGGAACCACATCACAAACCCAGTGAGAAGAACGTGGTTCCTCTTTTGGAGGGCGTGTCTGAGATGATCCCATCAGTCACAGCTCTCCCTCTTCTCTGCAATGACACACCAGTTGCCGTGGTCGTTCCCAGAGCTCAGAATATGGAGCTCCGACACACTCTCCTTCAGCAGGCCGCAGAGCTCACCTTCTCGAAACACGTGGTAATAACGCATAAAGGCTCTGGAATCCAAAACGTCGGGCTGTTGTTCTTCGACAGAAATGGCGTCCCCTGGGTTGGAGTCTGTGGAATCTGCTGCAGAAATCCTCCTCCATAATTTACTACCAGAAGCGGTGCCCTCTTCTAAGTTATCTTCATCCACACAGCTCTCCTTAGCATTGACGCCACCCAGAAAATGCCCATCTCCGTTTCTCCTTATGACTCCGGGATGGTCTCCGTTTAGCTGTTTGCATGTGGTGGGCACCCTCAGCCACTCCCGAGGTCCTTGAGACGGCTCCACAAACACTTCCTCATCTAAATTTTGCTCTCCTGCTGACAAAGTCTCTGGATGACCTAAGTCGAAACTTGAGTGTCTTGAAGGCTGGATGGATATCGCGCTATTGGCCCAACTTTCTGTGCTTTTCAGGGGTCTCACTTTTTCAATTTGCTTCCTCAGAGTGGATTCATCCAAAGATCTAGAGGAAAACCAGGAGCGAAACGATTTCCCCAGTGTGTTATAGAATCCGTTTTCTTCCTCGCCTTCCTTGGAAATATTTGCACAGCAGGTGCCAGCCAGAACAGAGTCGCAGTCCACACTGTGGGACCGCTTCGAGTTGCAGCGCCCCTCAAAACACACGGAACAGTGACAGGCGGAGCAGGCCGGGTGGTAGGGATGGCCTCTTTCTGGGCGCCCACACTCCTGCTTTCTCCCCGGCTGGCCGGATTCCGAGAGGCGTTGGGAGCACAAGGCTTTGTTCCAGGGAACAAGCACGTCTTGCTTCTCAAAGTGCCGGTTCTTCTGTTCCATGGCCCAAACATAAATCATCAGCTGGCCCCCAGGAACTAGGACCCTGGCCATTTCTTTTATGGCTCTGATTCTTCTTTGTTTTGTAGAAAAATGATGTATGACTGAAAAAGAAGAAACTGGATCTCAGTGTGTATACACATTTATAGACTAGTATTTTCTATATAAATACTAGTCTACACATTTATAGACTAGTGTTTTCCATATAACAGTGATGCAATTTTGATGAATACTGGAGTGGGTTACCATTTCCTCCGCCAGGGGATCTTCCCAACCTAGGGATTGAACCTGCATATCTTGCATCTCCTGCATTGGCAGGTGGATTCTTTTCCCACTGTGTCACCTGAGAAGCCCTTGACATGTTGTAAGTACTTCTTATTTCCTGCAGCTTGGGCAGATGGTAGAAATAGCAGACCTGGTTTCAGTAGAAGCATAATTTTTAACTTTGTTTCCTATATCAGCAGACCCTGGAGATACTGTGGGTTTGCTTCCAGACCACTGGAATGAATAAAGTCACACGAATTCTTGGTTTCCCAGTGCATGTAAAAGTGATACTTACACTATACTGTAATCAGTTAAGTGTGCACTAACATTATGCATTAAAAAATAATGTATGTACCTTAATTTAACAATATTGCTAAAAACTGCTAACCATCACCTGAGCCTTCCTTAAGTCATAATCTTTTTGCAGCAGTACACCCAAGATCACAGGTCACCACGAAAAGATAATGATAATGAGAAAGTTGAAAACGTTACTAAAATGTGACACAGGGACCCAAAGTGAGCAAACGCTGTTGGCAGAACAGCGCCAATAGACAACAGGCTCAGTGCAAGGTTGCCCCAACCTTCCATTTGTAAAAACGCAGTGTCCGCAAAGTGCAACAAAATGAGATGCCTCTGCTTATTAGACAGCTGCTGCTGCTGCTGCTAAGTCGCTGCAGTTATGTCCGACTCTGTGCGACCCCACAGACGGCAGCCCACCAGGCTTCACCGTCCCTGGGATTCTCCAGGCAAGAACACTGGAGTGGGTTGCCATCTCCTTCTCCAATGCATGAAAGTGAAAAGTCAAAGTGAAGTCGCTCAGTCATGTCTGACTCTTAGTGACCCCATGGACTGCAGCCTACCAGGCTCCACTGTCCATGAGGTTTTCCAGGCAAGAGTATTGGAGTGGGGTGCCATTGGCAACTAATCTTGGACAATTATGTAACTTCTCTGGACTCTGTCTCTTCATGTATAAGAAGACACCTAGAATAAACAATCTGTAAGGCCTCTTCCAGTTCTAAAATCCTGTGAATTTCATTAGCCAGAAGAACGACCAGTGTGAATTAATACAATTTGAAAGGGAGAGCTAACCCTAAGTTAGGTAAATGTTCCCTAGTAGAATTCTATGAAATAACTTGTTTTAATGAATGATCACAAGATTGAAGCATCACAAGATTGACACCACTGGTTGATTAATACAGTTGGTTAATAAGCAAGTGTAAGTAGAGAAAATGTTAAAAAAAAAATTTCTGTTTAGAAAATGCAAAGGTAAGCCATCCAACCTCCAAACCAAATGATTCCTTATAATTTTTAATAATATAATATGAAATTGTATTTACTTAAGAAAAAGCAACTTACCGGTCACTGTTTTACTTGCAGTTCTTTGCAAGTTAAAATGAGAGTCAAGTGGGATTGCCTGTATCTAGTCCTAGGGGGGTTATTAGATGCATTTTTATCAAACAGGATTTAGAAAGTACTAGTCTGTTATCTATGGGGTCACACAGAGTCAGACACGACTGAAGTGACTTAGCAGCAGCCACAGTCTGTGAGCTCCTAGAGTTTAATCACACTGTGTTAAGAAAAAACATCACATTATTTTTCCTCACACAAGCTTATCACTTATTTCAGGTAGGAAATTGGCTCTAAAGAGAATCTGGACATTGCTGCTCAGATGTGAGTAGAGCGGCTGAAACAGCGCCTATAACCTTAGCATAATGCAGAGGTACAAATAAATCTCTTTAGTTTACACGGCACAGAGAGCTAGTAAATGTCTAAAGTGAGATTATTATATAGATAAAGCTGTCAAAGCAAGATTATCCAGGAGGCACACTTTGTGTTGTTCCCAATCAGGTTTGCTTTCCCATCAGCAGAGCACAAACCCTGGTTTCTCTTACTATACCATGCAGGAACCTAGAGGCCCAAGGTTCAAATGCATTTAAATTAGTTATTTACAGCTGTGCTGGGTCTTCGTTGCTGCATGGGTTTTTCTCTAGCTGTGGCCACTCTCTGGTCGCAGTGCGCAAGCCGCTTGTTGCAGTGGTCTTGTCGCAGAGCACAGGCTCCAGGCCTTGCGGCTTCAGCAGTTGCGACACACGGGGTCAGTAGTCGCAGCGCCCGGGCTCTAGAGCACAGACTCAGTAGTTGGGGTGCATGGGCTTAGTTCCCTGGCATGTCGGATCCTCCCAGATCAGGGATCAAACCTGTGTCTCCTGCACTGACAGGCGATTCTTTACACTGAGCCACCAGGGAGACCCTCAGATGCATTTAGAGAACAAGACACCAGTGTGTTTTGTCCTGGATCTAGCAGTGACCAGCTTTGTGATTGTTGACTGATCACTTTACTTCACTAGGTGTCAGGCTAGTGACAGTGAAGAATGAGCCCTTTGCAAAGGTTAGTTTGAAAGCTTACACTCTTTTTTTTTTTTTTTTTATTGATGTCTTTTTAAAATTTTGTTATTTTTTGGCCACACCATGCAGCAAGCAGGGCCTATGGGATCTTAGTTCCCCACCCAGGGCTCCAACCCAGGCCTCCTGCATTGGGAGTGCAGAATCTTAACCACTGGGCCACCAAGAAAGTCCCCCCCAGAGCTTACACTTCTTGAGTAGTGTCTTGGTCAATGAGCTAAAAGGGGGCAGAGAAGTCAGGATTGAGTCAGATTTAGGAGAGCACTAACATTCAGATCTGTGACTACTCCTGGTCGTTAATATCTCCCATATCTTGCACCTAATTCACCCTGAAACTTCCATGGGTGTGTTGTCTAAACGTAGTTGATCCTTATCACCTGTGGATTCTGTATCCACAAATTTGCTCACTTGCTAAAATTTTTTTATAACTTCAGAAGTCTGTATGCTCAGCATTTTTGTGGTCATTCCTTGACGTGCATAGAACAACCCAAAAGTTGAGCTTCCCAAGGCACGTGTTCCCAGCTGGGGTCTGAGGAGGAGCTGATCCGTTCCTGTCTCAGCTCTCGTAGTGTCAACAAGTGTCCTTTTCACGGTCTATTTAGTGCCGTGTGTTTTGCATTTTTGTGTTTTTGTTCATGATTTCTCTGTTGATTAATTGATAAAAATATTGTGACCAGAGGCTCACAAGAACCTAATCCTGTGTTTCCCCTGGGAGCAATGGTTCGGTATTTGTTAATTCAGTGTTCACAGGACATTATAGAATATAACTTCTGTGAATAATTAGAATTGACTATATTCTTGTGTTTTGACTGTGAGAGGGGGAAAAAACATCATTAAAATAGGATGATTTTAATACAGCAATGTCTTTTTAGCAGACTTTATAGGCCTTCAACATTTTAGGATTCTTGGCTTCAGAAGTTTTGCTTTTAAGGAAGAATATCTTTACACTTTTCATTCCTTAATATTGCTTATGTGATAATCCATTTTAATACCATAATTTCACCCAGGAAATATCTGAATCTTTTATATATTTAACATATAATACTAAGTAACTTTTAAGCCAGATGTTTTAGAAAAAGGAAAACTTAAAATACATATAAAATGTATTATACATGCCTATACACACATATTCTATTAAGAAACATTGTAAATAAGTGGGACTTAAAGATGTATTTATATGAATTAGCAATGTCAGGAAACTGTGTTGAATTTTAAAGAATAGAGAAGTCCCTTGTTGTTTAAAAATCATAATTTAAAGGCAAAAGTAGCACTTGGTGTGTGTTTTCTGTAGGATAGGGTGTTGATTGAACACATGGGTAGGTCGAATTCAGCGACTGGATTCCAGAATCATATGAGGTTACACATAGTCATCTTAAAAGTCCTGTTATATCTTGGTCTTTTATGATGTATTATTATTTAATTTTTCAGGTGTGTCTCATTTGACTATAAGTATTCGGAATCCATGGGTTTAGTAGGGTTTGGTCATGCCACCTGAAGAACTAGAAACTGCAGAGAGGTCAGAGAAGTGCTTGCTCTTCTTTTGTTTACTTCAGTTGTAGAATTTCTATGGCCAGCAACCTACAACAGGCTGTGCTGCTGAACCTAGAAAGTCTATAAAGGCCTATAAAGTCTGCTAAAAAGATATTACTGTATTAAAATCATCCTATTTTAATTATGCTTTTTTCTCCTCTCACAGTCAAAACACAAGATTACAATCAATTCTAATTATTCACAGAAGTTATGTTCTGTAATGTCCTGTGAACACTGAATTAACAAATACCGAACCATTGCTCCCAGGGGAAATACAGTAGAAGCAGAATTTTACAACCTCAGCACTATTGGCATTTTTATTTTATTTTTTTAATTTTTATTTTTTATTGGCATTTTTAAACAAGCTGGATAATTCTTTATTGCAAGGCAGTGGGGACCAAGTAGACAACGGTTGAACATAACAGCGCTCAGTTGTGACAACCAAAAATGCCTCCAAACGTTGACAAATATCCCCTGAGAGTGGGGTACAATATAATCTCAAGTTGAGACCCACTGGCATGAAAAGTTGGTTTACCCCATTTCAATATATGGACAAATTTTTATAAAAATGTTATCATCCTATTCTAAAAGTAAGTAGAAAGACTGTTTCTTTTTGTTATCTGTCAGTAAAACATAAGGAATGTATAATTGGGTTTGATGCTTACCCTCTCATATTATTATTAAGGGACATGGAAAATATATATTTATATATTTAAAAATAGTAAAAATATATTTCTTCATGTTAAGCAAGAAATGCCAACATACAGCATTCTAAATAGGGAAGTAAATCTATGTGGACATAGGAGAGACAGTTTAGTGAAATTTCTCCTAGTTCTAAATGTAAAAACTAACTGGAAAATGACCACAGTTCATAAAAACACATGCTGGGTTTCCACTGAAGGAAGCATTTTTCACTGGAAGATGGCAGCCAGCTGTTCTCATCTCATCTTCAGGCAGGAGACTTCAGCTGGACGAAAAGAAGGACTCAACAATGTACAACATGGAGCATTTTCTGAAAGAGCAAAGTTGGTCAGTAGTCCCACACCCCAGCGGTGGTTCAGCAGCACAGCTGTTTGTAGGTTGCTGGCCATAGAAATTCTACAACTAAAGTAAACAAAAGAAGAGCAAGCACTTCTCTGACCTCCCTGCAGTTTCTAGTTCTTCAGTTGGCATGACCAAACCAAAACCTTTCTTCCTACTGAAGATTCAGAGGACAGTGTAGTGTTTCTTGGTTCAACAAGAATCCCTTCTCTTAATTCTTACAACCAAATGGAGTTAACAGTTTCAAAAGCAGAGAAGTAGGACTGTCAAAGAGCAGGTTTCCATGACAACCATCTCTTGCCAGTCCTAACTGGTTCCAAGGTCATGACATCCAGGTCTGCATCCCCTCACTTTGCAGATATACAGTTCCCAATTAGTGTGAATAAATTGATTTCTTGTTTATTTCAGGAGAGAGAAAATAGTCGTATTCTGTATGTTTATTAATATCTAGCAGTTTTGTATAGACTCACCTTGCTTTGATAAAGCTTGTTATATTCAAATATGTTAATTATTTTAAAAGTGTGTTGGAGGAAATAATTTGCCTTGCACGAGATTTCTCACTTTGAAAAAGAACTTGCCATGATATTCCCTTATTCAAATATGTTAATTATTTTAAAAGTGTGTTGGAGGAAATAATTTGCCTTGCACGAGATTTCTCACTTTGAAAAAGAACTTGCCATGATATTCCCTTATTCAAATATGTTAATTATTTTAAAAGTGTGTTGGAGGAAATAATTTGCCTTGCACGAGATTTCTCACTTTGAAAAAGAACTTGCCATGATATTCCCTTATTCAAATATGTTAATTATTTTAAAAGTGTGTTGGAGGAAATAATTTGCCTTGCACGAGATTTCTCAC
>NW_011494677.1:10437201-10439005 GCF_000754665.1 Bison bison bison | reverse complement strand
CATTTCCTCTTCTAGGAAAATGAGCCTTATCTGTACATATCTCAGGCATGGATTTTTGCTGTTTCTTTTCATTTTTGGCATGTGTATTTTATGGGCACACTTGTTGGGAGAATATGACAGGTGTATTCCCTAGATTTTTGAATGATCTCTGACAGTGAGAGAACGGGGAGGTGGGCAATGTAAAACCAGTGCAGTCTGGGACCAGGTGGGGCTGTCTTCCCCAGAGACTTCTGTACCATGAGTGGCAGGTTGGTGACATCCTTCCAGTGACAGTCAGTGCGTTACTCTTAGAATATTCTGCTAGTAAAGGCCACACTTGTGGGCTGAAAAAAGTAGTATGACTTCTAGAGATCTACTTCACGTTGTAAGAAGCTGGCTTCATTTCAGTAGAGCAAAGTACTGTTTTCAATGAGTACAAGCCTAATAGTTTGTCATTCATAAGTGGAAGAAACTGGAATGAGTCGTCCAAAAGAGGAAAGCAACAGTTTGAGGGTTAAACTAGATAAAAGAATCTCATGTACCACTGTAAGGACACTTGAAATTAAATAATTCAGTTGAAATGCTTTTTTAAAAATTAGATAAAATGAATTACATGGATCTTTCTGCAAAGAATGGCTGTTGAGTTGTGAGAGTGTCCTCAACCAGGTAGCGTTATTCTCACGGTGAAGAGCGACCCTGTGATGGGGTTGCCTTACCGCCTATGGAGATGATGGCATCGAAGCCCTGATCCCTGAAGGGGAGGTTAAGGTTGTCACACACCATGACTTCACAGCCTCTGCTCCGGGCAATCTCGACCAGTGGTGCACAGTAGTCACAGCCCAGGGTATGTACCTGGCTGTTCACTTTCAGATACTTTCCAGTCCCACAACCTGTAAGGGAAAAATCTGTGTTACATGCTATCCTTAGTGGAAAATGCAATACTGTCGGTTACTTTGTCTTGCTGCTGCTGCTGCTAAGTCGCTTCAATTGTGTCCGACTCTGTGCGACCCTCTGGACTGCGGCCCACCAGATTCCTCCGTCCATGGGATTTTCTAGGCAAGGGTGCTGGAGTGGGGTGCCATTGCCTTCTCCATACTTTGTCTTAGGGAATAGCCATAACTTTGATACAGGCCAACCTTGGAGATATTGCGGGTTCCATTCCCGACCATGGCATTAAAGCAAGTGTTGCAATAAAGTGAGTCATGCGACATTTTTTTGGCCTCTTGGTGCATTTAGAAATGGTGTTTACACTGTAGTCTTTTCAGCGTGCAGTAGCATTAAGTCTACAAAAACCATGTACAGACCTCATTTTAAAAATAGTGTATTGCTGAAAAGTGTTCACCATCATCTGAGCCTTCAGCAAGTCATAAATGTTTCTTCTGGTGGAGGCTTTGAAATACACGGAGAATCACCACAATGTGACAGAGAGACACAAAGTGAGCAAATGCTCTTGGAAAAATGGCGCCAGTAGACTCGCTCAAGGCCAGGTTGCCACAAACCTTCAGTTGGTGCCAAACACAATACAGTATCTGGGAAGTGCAATAAAATGAGGTCTGCCTCACTGACCAAGACAGAACCCAGCATGGACTGAAGGTGCACACAAGCGAAAAGCCTCAGAGAGCAGGACATGTTAGTACATAGAGAAAAGGAAATGGAAGTGGGAAAAGGAAACATTATTTATTGACTATTTAATAAGGTCATGTCCATAGGGGTTTCTTAACATGACAGCAAGAAACATCAGCTGGCCCCCAGCAGATAGTAATAGTTCCTAGTATTATTATTTAAATATAATTAAATATTAATATATAATATTATTAATAGTATT
>NW_011494677.1:10428470-10437101 GCF_000754665.1 Bison bison bison | reverse complement strand
ATTAATAGTATTATTAATAATAGTAGTGCTATTATTATTCATCCTATTATTAATAATAATAGTTCCCTAGTATTCTAGTGATAGGGTCCAGTCTCTTTATAAGTTACTTTCACATACATTTTTCTCTAGATTTATGTGTTCTGGGCATTTAGTCTTGTGTTATCAAAACTTCTTACCACTTGCCACTATGTAACAACTTTTCAACTTCTATAACAACTTATAAAATAAGTTATACAATGGAACGGGCCTTTCAGAAATTTAAAATTTGAATGAAAAAAGGGTTTCAGTATCTTTTTATCCAATCTGTTGTCAGTGCTAGCTCTCGTAAGTTTATTTTTAAAAGAACTTCTTTGTTCACTTATGGCTGTGCTGGTTCTTGGTCACTGAGCGCGGGCTTTCTCCAGTTGCGGAGAGTGGGGGCCAGTCTTCGCTGCCCTGCGCTGGCCTCTCGCTTGCTGGCTTCTCTCGTGGCAGCTCCCGGGCTCTAGAGCACCGGCTCAGTGCTGATGGCTTGCCCTGCGGCATGTGGGGTCCTCCTGGACCAAGGATCAAACCTGTGTCCCCTGCGCTGGCAGGCAGATTCTCCACCACTGGACCACCAGGGAAGTCCTCTAACAAAGAACCATTTTTTTCTTAAATAGACCAGTTTTGACATTCACTTTCCGGTGGCAGAGACCCAGATAATTCAGGGTTCACACAGCACATAGATTTAAATCAGTCAGATTTCCCTGATACTATCCTGAAGAAGCTAGTGACATAAAGAAATGGTCATCTTGAAACAAAACCTTCCATGGTCTAGTGCCTAGTACTCTGTTCTACTGCAGACATATCATCTATTTCTTTTTTCATAAATATTTAAAGATCTCATAAGCTCATTAGAGCTTATATCCCTGCCTACTGGCATTGGCTGTAGATTTTTTTGCCTAAAAGATAGCTACCACTATTCAAAGATGATTCCGTTGCTGCTTTTGAAATACATCACAACACTCTTTGATGATAACTCCTAAATAGGAGCTATTCAAAATTATATGAGACACTAAAAACATAATTAAGATTCGCCAATGCCAGCTGAGACAGTGGAGAGCTTGTGAATAAAAAATAAGATTTCCAACTTTATTGTTTCAGTGTAAATGATTGAGGTCTTAGAAATATTTTAGATCTCATAGCCATACTCCCTAAGAATGCTTTTGAGAAAAAGGATCCAATATGTGAGAGCAATCATGGGGAAAATATAACCCATAAAGTATTTTAAAATTGAAATCCAAAGCATTTCAAAGATAATGCTCGTATTTTAAGAAAAATAATCTTGTAAATTTTTCTGCTGTTTTGAACTGGCTCGGGATACATTTAGAAAAATAAAAGGGGAAATTACTTCCAAGATACTAATAAAAACAGCTTCATGGAATGTGAGAGCTAGAGGGATGTGTTCAGAGAGCATCTGGTAGCAATGAGGAAACTGAGGTCTTCTTAAATCTTATCATCTCCTGAAGTGTTTCCAGTGCTCCTGATGCCCTTGATCTATCCCATATTCATTTCTTGGTGTGTGTGGGGGGGATGCTGTGCTCTTCTGCTTGCAGGGATCTTAGTTCCCTGACCAGAATTGAACCCTGAGCACCGAGTCCTAATCACTGGACTACCAGGGAATTCCCTCATGTTCATTTCTAACAGCATTCTTCTTTTTTGTTGTTGTTATGAATACCTTTTCTCTTTTAAATTGAATTGCTTTACAATGTTGTGTTAGTTTCTGCTGTACAACGAAGTGACTCAGCTATAAATATACACATATCCCCTCCTTCCTGGACCTCCCTCCAACCCCAAGCCTCTCGGTCATCACAGGGCACTGAGCTGAGCTCCCTGGGATATCCAGCAGCTTCCCTCTAGCTCTCTATTTTACACATCATAGTGTATGTGGGTCTGTGCTGCCCTCCCAATTCGTCCAACATGGCATTCATTTTTAAGGATAGTAATGGGACTCCTGAATACAGCGCAATTATCTGTTTCCTAAGTGCAGACATGGAGGTGCTAGAGAGGGGAGATTTTATCCTAATGAGGAAATGAAGAATACTGCCAAGCCTAGTCACCCCATTATCTTAAACAAACAAGAAGTAAATCAGAACACTTTTGATTCGGCAGCTCCTGTACACAGCAGTCATGCTCCTTTACAAAATCTCATTAAATGATAACCTCCTGCAGAGCGACAATAGCAGGTGTCTGCGTGCTTCCGTCCCCCTCTATTCCGTATTCTGCACCACAGTAGAGCTAAGGAAGAAAACAGATAATTGCCTCAGTTCAGCAAGATGTTTTGGCCCATGGTGAGTAAGTACTTGCTAGAAATAATTAATCTGAATGTTCCCGCCGAAGTTTGCAGAAAGAGCTACATTTTTTAAATTGAAGTGTTTTTTTTTTTTTCTTTTTGGCTAAGACCTTCTCTGAAAGAGAATTCTCTTTTCCTTTGGGAAAAGGAAGAATACAGCCTATTTATTTCTCCTAAACCTTTAGAAGTCAGAGATGAGGGAATATGTTTTGTTCTGTAGGCATGGTGCCTGCCCCTTAGTAGGAACTCTAAATTTTTATTGACTCAGAGAAGAAATGGTAATTAGAGAATGACTTAGCAAAATAAGTCTGACCACAGAATATGGGAAAAATAATTGAGAGTTAAAAGGCAAAGAGGAACTTTGATTATTGAAAATTAGTTTTAGTTTATGTACACATAAGTATACAAAAATAAAAATTTCAATCCTGTTAGGATAGTTGTCTCTGATGTCAGGTAAAAAGGTCACCTTGCTCAGAAAGGAGTATAGCTCTAGTCTTTATTTTGCTTCTAAACTAATAAAAGTAAAGATTTTAACCCAAAGAACACCCACCATGTACCATGTTCTTTTTAAATATTATAGTCTATTCATAATTTATCAGTTTAAGACTTTGTTGAGTTGAGAGAAATACAAGTTTTATATATAAGGATAAAGTGTTGGAGAAGACTCCTGAGAGTCCCTTGGACTGCAAGGAGATCCAACCAGTCCATTCTGAAGGAGATCAGCCCTGGGATTCCTTTGGAAGGAATGATGCTAAAGCTGGAACTCCAGTACTTTGGCCACCTCATGTGAAGAGTTGACTCATTGGAAAAGACTCTGATGCTGGGAGGGATTGGGGGCAGGAGAAGGGGACGACAGAGGATGAGATGGCTGGATGGCATCACTGACTCGATGGACGTGAGTCTGAGTGAACTCCGGGAGTTTGTGATGGACAGGGAGGCCTGGCATGCTGTGATTCATGGGGTCGCAAAGAGTCAGACACGACTGAGTGACAACTGAACTGAACTGAAGGTTATACTAAAAGGGATTGGTTAGCCAAATATGGTTCTGTTTTATTTATTTTTTATTGGAAAACAGATGATTTGCAATGTTGTGTTAGTTTCAGGTGTACAGCAAAGTGAATCAGTTATACATATATCCCCTCTTCTTTTTAGATTCTTTCCCATATCAATTATTACAGATTATTGAGTAGAGCTCCCTGTGCTCTACTCAGCAGGTTCTTATTAGTTCTCTATTTTGTATATAGTAGGGTGCATATGTCAGTCCCAGTCTCCCAGTTTATCCCTGGCATGTACCCTCTTCTAATGGCCTTAAGTTAGTAGCCCATTTCAGGAAAAGGTTGCCTTCATTGTACAAGCCACAGTATTTCCTGAGGGTACTTTCATTTCTGCTGTCTTTGAATCTTCAGCGCTCTTTATATTTAGACACAGTTGCTCTCCCTTCATTCCTGATCCCTCCCTGAAGACATAGTTCCCATCAGGAATCGTCATCACACACCTCAGCAGATCAGCTTCTCTGGGGAACAGGGTGATGTGCTTAATAAAATTTAGCCAATAAACAGTTGCACCACTAAAATAGCATAGCAGGTAGAGAATCCCAGTGTGGGCACCTGGAGCCCAGTTACCTTGCATGCTTGTTACCTATGCAAAGTTTTATTAATCATCAATACTGGAGTGGGTAGCCTATCCCTTCTCCAGCGGATCTTCCCGATCCAGGAATCGAACCGGGGTCTCCTGCATTGCCAGTGGATTCTTTACCAACTGAGCTGTGAGGGAAGCCCAAATCATTAATTACAAATTGCTAATCTAAATACCAGTCAAATTAGCCAACATAGACTTGATGTTTTTAACTAAGTGGAAAACCTAGAAAGAAAAAGTATTTCCTTTGGAGGATAGTTCTGTTGTTCTATGGGCTTCCCTGGTGGCTCAGTGGTAAAGAATCCACCTGCAATGTGAGAGACACAAGCTCAATCCCTGGGTTGGGAAGATCCCCTGGAGTAGGACATGGCAACCCATTCCAGTATTCTTGATTGGAGAATCCCATGGACAGAGGAGCCTGGAGGGCAACAATCCATTGTGTCACAAAGAGCCGGACACAACTGAGTGACTAACAGTATTGTTCTCCTTCCTTTTCTCTACTAATGCCTTTGGATTCTTTCCTTTTTATTGATTTTTCTTAATTTCAATTTTATTTTTAAACTTATCTTTCGTTGTGTAATTAAAATAATCCTACTATTGAGTAGTAAAAAACTATAAATAACATAAAAGTCAAAAGATACAGATGAGTAAAATAACATTTGGATTTCTAAGTGCAGTGGTAAAGAATCTGCCAGCCAGTGCAGGAGACACAAGAGACACAGTTTTGATCCCTGGGTTGGGAAGACACCCTGGAGGAGGAAATGGCAACCTGCTCCAGTATTCTTGCCTGGAAAATTCCATGGACAGAGGAGTCTGATGGGCTACTGTCCATGGGGTCACAAAGAATCAGACAGGACTGAGCTACTGAGCACACAAAATAACATTTACTAAATTGATTTGCACAGGGATCCTTAAAGATTATTATTTGTGCTGTAATTCGTAGTAGCAAAATGTAGCAAACAACATACATGTCTGTTCGTGTGGTGTTATTAGCATAGAAAGCTACGCAACTTTCATACTCAATAGCTATATAAGAACAAACGCTATGCTGTGCTGTGCTCAGTCGCGTCCAACTCTTTGCAACCCTTTGGACTGTACTCTGCTAGGCTTCTCTGTCCGTGGGATTCTCCAGGCAAGAATACTGGAGTGGATTGCCATTCCCTTTTCCTGGGGACCTTCCTGACTCAGGGATCAAACCCACATCTCCTATGTCTCCTACATTCCAGGGGGATTCTTTTGATCTCAATATACAAAAAGAGACAAAAGCTAGCTGTATAGCAGTCTGTATAACATACTAATTTGTATAATTGAAAAAGGTAAGTCTACCCAGGCACACACTTACATGCACAAATATGCTTATATTTATGTGAAGTATCTCAAGATTAAACGAGAACCTAAGAGCATAGTGCCTCTGATGTGGATTACTTGGTGCTGGGAGCTGCGATGGGAAGATAATTCTTACTATACATTTTTATGTACCTTTGTTACTAAGCCATTTAAGTGGATTACCTATCAAAAAAATTTAAGCGATTTGTATTCCCCTAATATTCAAACTGTTTACTCATATGGTTTCATCATTGGGAGTTATTGATCTTTTTCATATTGACTCTGAAGAAGGTTCTGTTGGTTAAGAAAATTACTTTTTTTCCTATCAGATATGTTACACTTAGTTTTACCTAGTTTGATTTTGGTTTTTTACTTCCCTTATATTTATGTCTAGATTTTTGCCTTGTAGAACCTTTTACATTTTGTGCAGTCAAAAATACCAAATGCAGCCAATCTTCCTTACTCACAGACTCAGTATTTGCATGCTCATCTATTTGCTAACGTTCATTTGGAATGCCAGAGCCTGTACTGACAGTGCATGAGTGTCTTTAAACAGAAACACACTTGAAACAAGATTAGGTGTTGATCAGTTGACAAAAATATTGTGACCACAGGCTCATAGGAACCTAATCCTGTATTTCCCCTTGGGGCGCCAATTCAGTGTTCACTAATTCTGGGTTCACAGGAGCTTTATAGAATCTGACTTCTGTAGATAACGACAATCAATTGTATTTTCTTTCATGGTTTCTGACTTGTTTTGTGTCATGCATGGAGAGGCCTTTTGCTTTTGAGAATATTTTAAAAAATAACATAGTCATCCTCTAGCCCTTTAATCACTTTATTTTCTTATATTTAAATCTTTGCTCCATTTGGAATTTTTGATGTAAGATATAATCAGGCTTCCCTGGTAGCTCAGACAGTAAAGAATCTGCCAGCAATGTAGGAGATCCAGGTTCAATCCCTGCATTGGGAAGATCCCCCAATTATTATCCCCCAATTATTGGAAAATCCCCCATGGAATTTGTCCAATTCCATGGACAAAAGGGCCTGGTGGGCTGCGGTCCATGGGATCGCAAAAAGTCAGACATGACTGAACAACTAACACGCACTTTTTTTCATGAGAAAGTAGCATATACATTCTGTTGTTTCCAAACCTTTTCATCCCAATTGATTTAAGATCCTGGTACTTTGCTTATATTATGAGTGGTAAGAGTTCCAAACCCACAGCATCTTCTGAAACCAGTTTTATTTTTTTTAAGTTAACAAAATAGAGATATTTTTAAAGATTCTCCACTTCTACATGACATGTACCCCTTCTTCAAATTCTGCCCTGCTCACACCATCTTTAACAAGCTGAAAGCCCTGGGCACATCTATTTCTCTTACCAGCATTTTGATTGAATGTCAAATTAAACAGAACTTGTGACTCCAGACTTAGGATTCATACAAGTCCTGTGTGCGTGCAGTTGCTAGAGAGCAGATTTAGGTGGGAATGCTTCCAGTGGAATCATACCTTGTCTTAAAACTTAATCTGAGCTCTCCTGGGCTGTGGCTACCACTTCTAGATTCCAAAACATACTGAGCCAAAAACTTCCCAGCAAATCAGGGATTATGAAGATATGATCCAATTTATGTTCTAATAATAAAACACCTACAGAATAGTTAAGGGAAAGAATTCCTGAGATTCATAAGAGGTGATAAGGCTTCTTGTGAGTGAATATTAGTCACTCAGTTGTGTCCAACTCTTTGTGACCCTGTGGACTGTAGCCCTCCAGGCTCCTCTGTCCATGGGATTTCCCAGGCAAGGATACTGGGGTGGATAGCCAGTCCCTTCTCCAGGGGATCTACCTGACCCAGGGATCGAACCCAGGTCTCCTGCTCTGCAGGCAGATTCTTAACTGTCTGAGCTACCAGGGATGCCAGGTAGAACCTCTTCTATATACACAATTCTGGCTCTTCTGTAGAAGGCATGGGAGCCCCTCAAGGTGAGCCACCAAAACACTGTACTCACAAATGTGAAGGAATCTACATTTAAAGTGGTCAGATTCACAAGCGGCCATTTCAGTCCAGGCAGATTCAGCCAAGGTCAGGTTGATTTTGTGAAAGGATACGCACAAAGGCTCTGAGAAGACCACCTCTGTCTAAATGTTAATTCGGGGAACTTTTCTACTTTCTCGTGAGACCTCATGAATTTCTGCTATAAAGTGAATATTCTAGGTGTTAACGTGCCAAGGACACGGTTTCAGACTTCCAGTTAGAACAGAGATGAAAAATGAATCTGAAAAGGAAAGGCACGATGGAGTATATATACATCAGACTGCGTGGCCCCGCCAGGTTACCTATGTCAGCGATGAGACTGCCTGGCTTCTGCTCCTGGAGGAACTGGCGGACGCGGGGCCAGGCTTTGCTCTGCAGGTCGCTGAAGTAGGGCGCGGTGCTCTCGTACACATCATGCACGTGCTGCTTCTCCAGCTGGGCGGCTGCATGGTCCATCCTGGGGAGAGCGGGGCCATGCCAGGGGATGGGGTTCAGAGCGGGCACCGGAAACGGCTGACGGAGATGCAGGTTTCCTAAAATGGGAACTTAACGACTGCCAGGGTTACGCTGTTTTTATCCTTTCTTTTTCTTTCTTTTTTTTTAAATATTTACTTTTTAATTGAAGGGTAACTGCTTGACAGAATTGTGTTGGTTTCTGCCAAACATCAACATGAATCAATCAGAGGTATACATATGTCCCCTCCCTCTCTTACAAACTGCAAAGAACACAGCCTTCACCGGAACCTCACCAGCGTTGTTGAAAGACTAGCAGATGCATCGCTCTTAGCTGTACAACTTCAGAAAACAGTCATTTGGGAATGAGCTAACTGTAATGTGTTTCTGTGCAAGATGAGTCCTTAATTTTGGAAACATGTACAAAGGTCTTAGCAGTGGTTCACTTTGGATAAAGCTCTTCTCTTGGATGCTAAAGAGACAAAAATTTTATAGCATGCATTTTGCAACTCCAGGCCAATCACAAAGCCCGATTGATTCTACCTTTTGAATGTCTTTGGATTCCAACCATTTTCTTTACATCCTACTGATTCTTAGAAAAGACCTCATTTCTTGTTTCAGTTACTTCAACCACCTGTAAATGGGTTTTGTTTTTTTTTATTTTGTCCCTTCAGTCTCTTTCCTTCAGTTATGCCACAACTGTTTTTCTAAAAACATAAAACTGTGCTGCTCCCTATCTTGCTGCTGCTGCTGGTAAATCGCGTCAGTCGTATCCGACTCTGTGTGACCCCATAGACTGCAGCCCACCAGGCTCCCCCGTCCCTGGGATTCTCCAGGCAAGAACACTGGAGTGGGTTGCCATTTCCC
>NW_011494677.1:10415514-10428370 GCF_000754665.1 Bison bison bison | reverse complement strand
TATCCGACTCTGTGTGACCCCATAGACTGCAGCCCACCAGGCTCCCCCGTCCCTGGGATTCTCCAGGCAAGAACACTGGAGTGGGTTGCCATTTCCCTCTCCAATGCGTGAAAGTGAAGTCACTCAGTCGTGTCCAACTCTTTGCGATCCCATGGACTGTAGCCTACCAGGCTCCTCCCATGGGATTTTCCAGGCAAGAGTACTGGAGTGGGTTGCCATTGCTCCCTATCTTAGACTTCTTCAAAGGCATTTTATCGCTTGTCTGCTCAAGGCCGGGTGTCTCAGGAGGGTATCCATGGCTCTTTCTGATCTGGCCTTCACTTACCTCTTGCAGCGATTTCTCACCTTCCTTCCCCAGCGTCGGGGCACCTGTCATACTTAGTGACCCGAGGTTTCTCAGACTTGATGCACCCTCTCTCATCCAGGGGCTGCTACAGATTCTGTGCCTTTCCTGGCTAACTTCTATTCATTCTTGGCCCAACCGTCACCTCTTCCAGAAGGACTTCTTTGACCTCCCATGCAGGATAAGGGCAATCAGAGAGCAGTGGGGAGGACTTTCCTGATGGCACAGTGGATAAGAACCCACCTGCCAGAGCAGGGGACACAGGCTTGGTCCCTGGTCCTGGAAGATCCCACATGCAGTGGAGAAACTAAGCCCGTGTGCCACAACTCCTGAAGCCCATGTGCCCTGGAGCCCAGACTCTGCAACAGCGAGAAGCCCTTGCACCACAGCTAGAAAGCAGCCCCCATTCACCAAAACTAGAGAACACCCACAGGCAGCAGTGAAGAGCCAGTGCAGCCAAAAATTTAGCAGAAAAAAATTTTAAATAAAAAGGAGTGGGGAAAGTAGAAGAGCAGGTCTTCGAGGCTTCTGTTTGTTTAGGGTTTGGTCTTTTAATTATTCTCCTGTGGCATGTGAGTGAGTATATCCCAGGGCAGCGGCCGGGGCTCAGGCTGTGGCTTTGTACCAATCAGTATTAAAGTGTTTTTAATCACTGAGTAACCCACTCGGCCCTACCGCTGCTCACCAGCTGGCTGAGTCCCACCCCTTGTCCTTTTTCGTCCCATGCATCCTCTGTGGTTACTGAGGGCTGTAAGTCTATTAGGTGTTTTTTCTCTAGCCCTGACTGGAAGAGCCTAGGTAACAAGGGCTTATCTTATTTAATGCCAAGTCCCCAGTAGTTGGCACACAGCAGACCTTCAATCAATGAACAAAAAAAGAACCAGAGTGGACTCTGAGTCTTTTACAAAGGGTAAGGACTCTTACAAAGGGTAAGAGAATATCCTGAGGAGTGTGGGAAGAGGGGACCCTGGACACCCACAAGCTTGCAGATGGGAATGTGGTAAGAGAAGGTGCTGTCCTTGGCCAGCCTCTGTATTCCCTCCACCCTCACCCCCTGGTCTCTGTCACTCTGGGGAATAGAAGGCACTTGGCTCAGATAGCATCTGAGGAGTTACCCCACTGTAAAATGCCCACCTTTCACCTTGTATTTAAGAAATATCTTGATGAGAGGTACTTAAAGACCATGTAAATATTGTTTCCATAATCTCAGCCACCAATTTTTTTTATTTTAATTTTTCTGGCCACTGTACGTGACATGTAGGATCTTAGTTCCCCAACCAGGGATCGAACCCATTCCCCCTGCAGCAGGAGCTTGGAGTCTTCACCACTGGACCACCAGGGAAGTCCCCGCTCACCACCTTCAGCGTCCAATCCATTGACGACTCTTTCTAACCGAAGTATAGTTGATGTACAATAGTAGATTAGTTTCAGGTTCATAACATAGTGATTCAGTATTTTATTGACTATACTTTTAAAGTTGTTATGAAATGATGACTGTATTTCCCTGTGCTATGGTGTAACCTTGTTGCTTATCTGTTTTATGCCTAGTTTGTATCTCTTAATTCCATAACCCTACCTTGCCCTCCCCTTGCCCTCCTGTTAACCACTGTGTTGTCTAGTCGCTTCAGTAGTGTCTGACTCTTCTGTGACCCCAAGCACTGCAGCCGCCAGGCCCCCCTGTCCATCGGATTCTCCAGGCAAGAATACTGGAGTGGGTTAACCACTAGTTTGGTCTTTCTATCTGTGAGTCTGTTTTTTGTGTGTGTTTTGTTATGTACTTTTGTTTGTTTAATTTTTTAGATCCCACATGAAATCTTATGGTATTTATCTTTCTTTGTCTGACTTATTTCACTAAGCATAATACTCTCATTGAGTATTATAAGCATAATATCTCCGTTGTTGCAAATGGCAGACTTTCACTCTATTTTATGAATGATGATAAGATGATATTCTCAAATGATGAGAATGATGATATTCTCATTCCATCATTCCTTTCACTGCGAGGAAGAGCTTTTCAGGATTTACTCTTAAATTAGCAGTAGGTTATCCTTAATTGGGCTTCCCTGATAGCTCAGTTGGGAAAGAATCTGCCTGCAGTGCAGGAGACCTTGGTTCAATTCCCGGCTTGGGAAGATTCCCACTCCAGTATTCTTGGGCTTTCCTGGTGACTCAGCTGGTAAAGAATCTGCTTGCATTGTGGGGGACCTGGGTTCGATCCCTGGTTTGGGAAGATTCCCTGGAGAAGGGAACAGCTACCCACTCCAGTATTCTGGCCTGGAGAATTCCATGGACTGCATAGTCCATGGGGTCACAAAGAGTCAGACACGACTTTGTGACTTTTACTTTTCACTTTGTCCTTAACTATTATGGGCCTGCCCACAGTCCCTGCAAAAAATCTGGCAACTCTAACAGAGTACAAATCTCATTTGTGATGTCTGACAAAACTTCCACCCAAACTGAAGCAGCTTATATTACACCCTCAACTAGAATACAAAGTAAACATATGGCTGCCTATAACTGCCTACACATGAGGAAAAACCCAAACACTGAATGCTTTTCTCTGTAATCAAAATCTCAGTAGACTTAGGTCTGTTTAAAAGTGTCCCCCCTTAAGGAATCAATTAGGCAGTACAGTCTTGAGAACTGTAGAACAAATACATTTTGCTTTATTGCACTTGCCAGTGTTAAGGGCTTCCCGGGTGGCTCAGTGGTAGAGAATCAGCCTGCAAACGTAGGAGACCCAGGTTCGATCCCTGGGTGGAAGATTCCCCTGGAGAAGGAAGTGGCAACCCACTCCAGTATTCTTGCCTGGAGAATTCCATGGACAGAGGAGCCTGGTGGGCTACAGTCCAGGAAGTCACAAAGAGTCAGACACAACTTAGCGACTGAGCGCCCACACCGATTAAGTGACAGTCAACACGAGCTTGATTCCCCTCAAGCTGGCTCCATCTGTAAGCTCAGAATCTGTAGTATTTGAAGAGCACCACATGGAGACCTTTCTGTTATTCTTCCCCAACTTTTCCCAGCTTCTACCATAAACAAGTAACTTCAAAGAGCTGTTTGAAAGCTTGTGAACAATATAAATCCGTTTTGTTGTATTTTTCACTTAAGATTATATTCTGCAGAATATGTAGCTAACTGTGAAATTGATTTGCAGAGCTGGGGCCATCCAATTTGACATTCTTGACACTCTGTGGATTTATATTTCGTCCTCTGTGTGCGTGTGTGCATGCTAAGTTGCTTCAGTCGTGTCCAACTCTTTGTGACCCTATGGCCTGAAGCCCACCAGGCTCTTCTACCTATAGGATTCTCCAGGCAAGAATACCAGAGGGGTTGCCATGCCCTTCTCCAGGGATCTTCCTGACCCAGGGATGGAACCTGCATCTCTTAAGTCTCCTGCATTGGCAGGCGGGTTCTTTACCATTAATGCAAACTGGGAAGCCCTTCCTACACTATACATATATGCAGATTCCTTGTGAATTTGGTCCTATGACTGAGCTAGTAAGACTGGTACTACAGCACTAGCGTAGGGTTCCAGCTGAAGCTAGGGATGTGGGGTTTGCTTTAGCCAGGCTCCTAGTCTGCATGCTGACAAACTTGAAAGGAAGAATAAGTCACAGAAAGTGATGCCCTGCACATCTGAGAACTAGTTTGGATTTCAAGTGCAGTGGAAAGTGGTTCCCTGGAAAGCAGAGGAGGGGAGAGAAAGTGCTAGGAAGCTAGTAGGAGGGGTCAGCGGCTTGGTGTGTTCCCCGTGGAGAGAGGACCAAACAGAGAAGCATCCGTGCTTCTTGCTTCTAGCTACAGTGTGGTCAGTAATAGGTCACAGATATTTGGTTTTCCTGTTCTGGGCGTGTAACTAGGGTAACACTTCTCCACCCAGCTTGATTCAGGCAAAGCCATAGGATGTGCTTTGACCATTACACATGATCAGAAAAGATCTGGGTAGAGGAAAACTTCTGGGCAGAAGTTTTACCAGCCAGAGTGTGTGTCTGTGATCCTAGAAGCACCGGCCCAGGTCTCCAAGTGACTGCTCTTGATGGGTGGACAGTGTGCATGTTTTTAGCCAAAAATAGGGCAATACACAGCTCATTATATGAGATGTGGATTATCTACCTAGATATGGAAAAGTAAACTCTATCAGCCATGTTCTATTAGAAGATCACTTGTTACTATGTAAGTTTGTCCTACTTTTTCCTTCATAAACATTAACATTTTTCTCATTACTGTAGATAGAAGGCGTCAAGGTGTTGCTGAAAGCACTTTCTGTCAACATGTGTGTGTGTGTGTGCGCGCATGCGTGTGTGTGTGTGTGTGTGTGTACTTAACAATAATATGTAGTTTGAAAAGTAAGAGGATCTGTCACAGGTAGTAGTGGAAACACATTTGGAGATATAAGGTTCTAGGGAATATGTAATCTATCCCCAAGCCTGAGCCTATGCATTTATGACCATTATTTACAGGCCTAGACACTTTAGAAATTAAATACTTCTAAAAACCTGTGCCATCTGCTCTTCCTTTGAGGAACTGTACCTCCCTTTGGACTCCAAGTGATGTTGGAGCCTGCCGTCATGTAGGATGGGGTGGACACATGACCTCATCTAAGAAAATCATTCTCTCTCCCCTGGAAAACTGACAAGAGATAGTTGAAGCCAGATTACTAGAGGAAATATCCTCCAGTTTCTCCTAAGTCTTACCTTTTCTGAGGTTTTTTTCCTATTCTATCAGCTGCTTGGTATAGCCGCAACAGATCCCTTCTTGCTTGGGGAAGAGTTTGTTTTGCGGGCAGAGGACTTTAGTTATTTCGGACTTGAATGCATCTTCATGATCATAGCATGGACCTTAGGGGGTGCCACGGTGGAAGAGAGGTGCTGTGGCCTCCAGAGGCCCGGCAGGACTTGGCTCCCACAGATGGAAGGACTCTGGTTGGAGCCCTGGAAACGGAACACTGGGGTGCAGTGTCCTGTTGGAACCAGTGCCAGCCCAAGAGATGAGCAGATTGTTGCACTGCTGCCATCTTTGCTACTGCTACATCTTTTTTTTTAATGGCCACAGCCTGGTATCTGAGCTGTTATTACAGCTTCCTAGTCAGTCTCTCTGTCCCCCTGTCACCTCTAATACAGCCATAATGCGGGGAGGTTGCAGCTCTCTTTTCAGTTAACATTCACTGGCTGGAGACATATCCTATAGTAAAAGGCGACTGCAGAGACCACACTGCATGATGCTCTTCTTGGCTTGATGGAAGTAGCTTGTAATCTCCGTCCAAGAACTCAATAAAAGCAGTTTAGAATCTATTTTCATACTGGTACTGGATAATTTTCCTCTAATATCCATTTGATCATCTCCTCTCCCTGTTGAAAACCCTTCAAGAGACCTCTCTCGGACAAAGCTTACACTCTTCCATCCAACATTCAGAAGCTTCCAGGACCTGGTCTCAGTCTGGCTTTCTAGCCATATCCTCTTACTGCAACAACTCAAATTCTCAGCTCCACCCAAAGAACTCTACTCATGTTTCCCTGAGTGGGCCTTGTTTATAGCTCCTCATTCAGGTCTTTGCTAAAGTCAGCAGGCTATTTCTCATCTGTAGTGCTTCCCTTCTGAAATCTTAACCTGCTCTTCGAAGTCTAACTCAGCTTCCCCCTTCTCTGTAAAGACTTTATGGATAGCTATCAATAAAAAATAATCATTTCCCCTAGTATTTCTATATATTGCATATTTATTATTGCTGTCACTTTTAGAGCATTTCTCCTGATTCTGTCTTGAACTCTCAACTCTGTGTATGTTCCCAGCTTGGTTAGAAGCTCTTGGAGGGCAGAACTGAAATTGGACCTCTCTTTTATACATATGTGTAGAACCAATGAGCTCCCTATGCAAGACAACAATGCTTTACTCCAGATAAAGTGGTCCTCCAATATTTGGTCATAAATCACTAATCCCCTGATAAGAGCCAAGAGGCTCTCAGAGGCTCCCAAGGCTAAAACTAAGCTTTCCCAGTCATGTTTTGTGTTTCCTAATTTCCTTCCCTTGCAGAGGCAGAGATATACCCTAGACACAAAATTGTCCCAGTTTTATAACTGAAAACAAATATAAATACTGTAAATTGTTCTCTTATTATAAATGCCACAGAAGACACATATTTTAAAAAGAGCATAGGGCTGCTTTAAATTTCAAAGATATATTCAAACTGTGATTCTAAACTTTAAATACAAAATGGTCAAGTCGGGTCAGAGACTTTATTTACATTATAAAAAGACTTCATCATGATATAATTGAGTTTAATCATTTACAAAAATATTAAATCATGGTACTTATACCTACATATTATTTTCAAATACAAATTATACTGCAATCTTTTGTATGATAAAAAACTATCATTTCACAATATGCTGACGTCCTAGAAACACATTTTGTTTTCTAATAGAACATTGAATACATTCTTGTTATTTTAAAACTACTTTCAAATTCTTTTTTCCACCTAGTGCAAAAATAAACTCCAGCTTACTTTATGTCACAATGTCATAACTTTTAAATGATAGGAATTGGGCCTAATTAGGTTTACTGCATATGCTCATATTATGTGAATTGCTGTAATAACTGAAAGCTACTAACCTGAGTCATCTTGTGATTACAGAAAATTACTTCTTGTCTTTTTGATTCATGGCAGTTTCCACCCTCAGAGAGTGACAGTTGTTGCTCGTAATTTCCTCAGTGTATACTGTAAACGCGTGTAGCGGGAGGAGAATCTAACAGCGAGGCCCTTTCATGCGCTGAGCCACTCGGCGTACGTCTTCGCAGGGAATGCAGGCTCTGTTAGGAAAAAACAAGTACTGAAGTTCATTTTACATAATACAACCATTGAACCGGCTACAGCCCATGCTGACCTCTTGACATGCCTGAATTCCCCAGAGAAGAAGGGATTAGAACAAACTGTTAATATATGGAATGTGCCAGAACTATAAGAGCAGTTTCTGAATCAATCCCTCAGCTTTCTGTAAAACACCCAGTACTTTCTCCCCAAATTAAATAGGATGATTTCATCTTGTTCCTCAAAATTTACAAGTATGGAGAGTCAATTTCGAATCCAGTGGTTTAATTACTGTAACTTTTTAAGACATATGACTAAATGTTATTAAGTCATCCCAGTACAATTTAACTGTTCAATAATTGTCGTTAGCAGCTATTTCCATGTCACTTTGACAAGTACCCCTATTCTTCACTGTTCACATTTATTTTTTTTCTTTTTACATAATAGAACAGGTTTGTCATGAAATTCATCAAAAGACTCTGAGTTACATTAAAAAGAGGACATATGCAGAAAACCCCTCTGTAATGGGGAGGTCTTGGGGTGTAAAATGAGGTCTGGAGAGATGCCCGGTGCAGTAGGAAAAGCCTGTCGTGTAACATTTGGGGGCCTGATTCATCTGTAAATGAGGCAAATGGACTTTCATCTTGATCACAGTTCTCAGTCACTTTCCTCGGTCTTCACGTCCTTTGCGTATGCACCTCAGTACCGCAAACTGTGCCCGTTTATTACACACAGTGATTCTCAGAATGGTGGGGTGGGATGTACGTGGCTTCCCTGAACTTGCTGGGGCTCTCCACCCACCCCAGTCTTGATCCCTGTTTAAGAAGCACTGATCTGCATGTGCTTTGCAAAGCTTCTTGCTGGTCTTCAGAGTGTGCATATAACCCATCGTCTCTCAGTCACATGCAGGCATACAATCTGTACCACTGACAGCCACGAAGTTTGGCATTTTAGGAAGAACACTTAGAAAGAGTCTTGAAAGAGTTACAGTCAAAAGATTTCATCTTTCCTTTGGCAGTTTCGAGCCTGCCTTTATCATGAAGGAGAGGATGTTCTGTGTGTATGTGTTGTGTCTGTCACATGTTCTTTCTTTAATTAATTTATTTTTAATTGAAGGATAACTGCTTTACAGTATTGTGTTGGTTTCTGCCAAACATCAACATGAATCAGCCATAAGTATACATATGTCCCCTCCCTCTTGAACCTCCCTCCTACCTCCCACCCCATCCCACCCCTCTAGGTTGTCACAGAGGAGCAGGTTTGAGCTCCCTGCATCACACAGCAGATTCCCACTGGCTATCTGTTTTACATATGGTATTGTATATGCTTCTATGCTATTCTATCAATTCGTCCCACCCTTTTCTTCCCCCACTGTATCCGCAAGTCTGTTCTCTATGTCTGTATCTCCACTGCTCCTCTGCACATAGGTTCATCATATGAATCCTTTCTAGATTCCACATATATGCGTTAATATATGATATTTGTTTCTCTCTTTCTGACTTACTTCACTTTGTATAACAGGCTCTAGGTTCGTCCACCTCATTAGAACTGACTCAAACACATTCCTTTGTATGGCCGAGTAACATTCCGTAGTAAACCTGTGCCACAGTTTGTGTATTCCATTCATCTGTCAGTGGGCATCTAGGTTGCTTCCGTGTCCTAGCTACTGTAAATAGTGCTGTAATGAACATTGGTATACATGTGTCTCTTTCAATTACGATTTTCTCAGCGTATATGCCTAGTAGTGAGATTGTTGGGTCATATGGCAGTTTTATTCCTAGTTTTTTAAGGAATAGGAGATGACGTTGTCTGAAACTCCATGCTAGTGGCAAAGCTTAAAGCGCGTCACCTCGGGTTCACCCTTCCGGCCCTGACCTAGGGGCTGCTCTGCCCCCAGCCAGCCTGACTGTCTAAGCCCCTTGCCTTCAGGCATTGGTGTCCAAATGCATTCACCCTCTCAGATAGGCTCTGAGGACAGGGTGTTCTGAGACTTAGTCAGAAAGTGTAGTGAACGAAAAGAAGTTTCAGATAGTGTAGCGGGCATGTGTGAGCTGCTGGGGTGAAAAAGAACGCATGGTGGGGAACTTCTCTATTCACCCAAATCATAGTCCTCAAACACCTGTAAAGATAATTGACTTTCCATAAGTTTACTGAATTATGATCCAAACTTGCCTCTCTTAAAAATGAATCATTTTATCTTTTCCAAGAAGTTTCTGGGCAAAGACAAAATAGGGTAGGTAGTATGTTTCTTTTAATAAGTTGAATTGGATCAGTCCTTTCATTTTATCAGCCACACATCTTTGGAGTATCTAGTATTAAAAATGCATTTCTTCTTCTTTTCTCCTTGAATAAATCGGAAACCATCTTCAAGAACAAAGGTGACTCAAACCTTATGAAATTTTGAGGTTAACCAAGTGTGTGTATTTTCCTGGGAAGAGACTCAGCACCTCAAACTATGTCTCAGGGGAAAAATTAGTTTTTGGAAAAAAAGTAGTTTCTGTATTAAAGAGATACATTCATTCATTCAACAAATACTAACTGAACTTCTGTTATATAATAAGGTGCTAGGGATAAAGATTTTTTAAGTTTCCCAATTTAGGAATCCAAAGTTTAATATAGGAAGCATACAAAGAAATAGAAAATTAAAATATGGTACTACTTTCATTTTCGGTATGGATACATCCTGAGAGCTTTTGAGCTTCTGAATCTCTAAACTAATTATGCGTTGGCTGTTATACCTATCAATCAACAGGTCAATCAGTTGATTGATAAATTAATAGATAAAACACACCTATTACAGATTACGACATCATAGATCTTTGGGCCATCATCAAGTATTTAAAACCACAGATGCCCAGAGCCCACACCAGGTGTGAGGAATGTTATGATCCAGGTGTGCACAGGTTCTGTAGGAACTGTAGGTGAGGCAACTCATCCAGCCTGTTCACGGGGAGGGGCAGTGAAGCCTCCCTTGAGAGGCTGACAGCTCAGAAGAGGGTAGGGGTGAGTCAGGAAACATGGGAGTAGGCGATTCTAGCTATCAGACATCATATATGGAAAAGAAATGAGACTCTTCGATGAACTTCAAGTAACTTAATGATAATAGCAAGACATGCACACACACAATGTGTATTAATTATTTACTGTTATTGAGGCCCTGTTATAAGCATTTAACATATATCAACTCATTGAATCTATACAGTAACTAAATGAAACAGGAACCACCATGTCCCCATTTTACAGATAAGGAAGCAGAGGCACAGAGAACACAAGTGACTTTCCAAGGTCACATAGCTAGTAAGTGGCAGAGCCAGGATTTCAGACCAGAAAGTTGGATTCCTGACTTCACACTCTTAACTATACAGTCAGTGGGGAGGCAGGGAGGGAGAACGGATGATACTATAAGAACCTGGAAGAGTCAGACCATGTAGGACCTAGTTTAACTTTCTAAGGAGTTTAGATCTTTATCCTGAATATAATGGTGAACAACAATTATGTCAGTGAGAGAAAAGACAAATTTGGATTTGGTTTCCAGAAATCCACAGCAGGAGTGTAGACTAGTATTTCCTGGACAGGTTCACAGAGACAGAACCTAGTAAAATCCTTTAGACAGATAATGATATTAAGGATGCTTAGGAGGGGGTGAGATACAGGAGATGATAAGGAGAGAGCATCACATTAGTAGGACTTGCTAACTGATGAACCGTCTAGTCAAAGCTATGGTTTTTCCAGTAGTCATGTATGGATGTGAGAGTTGGACCATAAAGAAGGCTGAGCATCAAAGAATTGATGCTTCCAAACTGTGGTGTTGGAGAAGACTCTTGAGAGTCCCTTGGACAGCAAGGAGATCAAACCAGTCAATCCGGAAGGAAACCAACCCTGAATATTCATTGGAAGGACTAATGTTAAAGCTGAAACTCTAATACTTTGGCCACCTTATGTGAAGAGCTGACTCATTGGAAAATATGCTGGGAAAGATTGAAGGCAGGAGAGGAGGGGAGAACAGAGGGTGAGATGGTTGGATGGCATCATCGACTCAATGGATATGAGTTTGAGAAAACTCCAATAGATAGTGAAGGACAGGGAAGCCTGGTGTGCTGCAGTCCATGGGGTTGCAAAGAGTCGGACATGACTGAGTGACTGAACAACAACAAAAATTGATGAGTTAAGGGAAAGAACACACTGAAGAGGAAGCAGTGCTACTGATAAGGCTGACCCTGTAAGAGGTACCACCAGCATCCTAAAATAGAGGGAAAGAGAGTAAGAATGAAAGACAAAAGGAAACTTTGGTAATGACCATATATAAACTCTGAAAGACTCTTCCCTTGGAATACCTGTGAATACGTCCAGAGAAATTTACTTAAGATACTTGCATCTACAGGAAAAAGGCTGTAAGAAGGACTAAGTGTTGGTAATGGAAATGCCATAGTGATCGGTAACACATTATATTTCGCATTATTGCCTTGGCTGTTTGTATATATCCGTTATGTCTGTAATTGATGGCAGCATTTTCTAGATATGGACAGTGGAGCTCATGATTGCTGATGTCTTGTTGGGTATTGTGGTTTATACAGCATTCAGTCAATGTTTATGATAAAAATACATGAAGAAAGGCAGAGAAGAATAAAAAAGAGGGTACTTTAGATGGTGCTGTAGTTCACCATCAGAGGGAATACATCTGAGTGAGGGTTTAGGTTTGGACATAACTGTTTCTGTTTATCTGAAGGACAACCAAGTAAGACGGACATGAAGCTCAGAGCAAGCTGTTCTAGAGATCATTTAAAAATCATTGTTCTAAAATTTGGCAGTGATGTTTCTTACCATTTACTCCCAAAGAGAGAAGGCATATAGTGTTCAGCCACGACCAAATACAGTTCAGTCCTATTCAGAGAGCTTAAAAAACAGATTTCTCCTGAGCACCAGCCTAGTCCAGTGGACTGACCCAAGAGGCAAACTCGAGGAGCCAGTTAATGACCATCTCTATTTACATGGACAGTCACTGCACAATTAACAAGTTAAAGTTGTTGGGCCGGTCCAGTGAAGAGGTAATAAGGTGTTTATTAGAAACTCTTTTTCACCCAGAAACAGTTAATATTTATAATTTAAAACCCAGCCCACTACAAAAAAGGAAGTGAATTAAATCAAGAGATTGTGCAGAACAAGAAAGAAATGAGGTTAGGACATCACCAGTAGTAATCAACGTGTTAGTGGGCTTCTCTGGTGGCTCATAGGTAAAGAACCCACCTGCCAATGCATTCGACGTGGGTTTGCTCCCTGGGTGGGGAAGATCCCCTGGAGAAGGAAATGGCAACCCACTCCAGTATTCTTGCCTGGAGAATCCCATGGACAGAGGAGCCTGGTGGGCTACAGTCCCATGTGGAGGCAAGAGTCGGAATGACTTAGCAACTAAAGAGAGAGAGAGATGCTACACAGAACCTCTTAACAATACACCAGAGGTTATAGCAGAAATGGTGGGGACAAAGGTAACTGGCATTTCTGGTTGAAATCCTATGAGCAGAACAAATGGAGGGCTTTAAAACAATAACATATGTAACCCTGAGAGAATAGGACCCTCACTGCAATCCCAACAGGGACTGAAAGGTTACCTTGGAGGAAATACATGTGAAAAGAATGTGGATAAAATGAGGGAAAGATCAAATAGTCCCAAAGAATATTTGGTTTTCTTGAAAAAAAAAAAAAAACAACGA
>NW_011494677.1:10379627-10415414 GCF_000754665.1 Bison bison bison | reverse complement strand
GGTTTTCTTGAAAAAAAAAAAAAAACAACGACTTTTCTTCAAAAACTTGCACGTCTGCATTGACTTTGTGTTGGGAGCAGAATGGTATCTCCAGAATCTAAAAATAAAGGAAACGAAGGTGGTCATATCTGGGTGAGGAATGCGTGTCCCTGTGAGGGTTGGGGGTGGCTACAGGAGGAGAATACAAGGAAGTAGGAAATGGCATCCGGTCCCATCACTTCATGGGAAATAGATGGGGAAACAGTGGAAACAGTGTCAGACTTTATTTTTCTGGGCTCCAAAATCACTACAGATGCTGACTGCAGCCATGAAATTAAAAGACGCTTACTCCTTGGAAGGAAAGTTATGACCAACCTAGATAGCATATTCAAAAGCAGAGACATTACTTTGCCAACAAAGGTTCGTCTAGTCAAGGCTATGGTTTTTCCTGTAGTCATGTATGGATGTGAGAGTTGGACTGTGAAGAAGGCTGAGCACCAAAGATTTGATGCTTTTGAGCTGTGGTGTTGGAGAAGACTCTTGAGAGTCCCTTGGACTGCAAGGAGATCCAACCAGTCCATTCTGAAGGAGATCAGCCCTGGGATTTCTTGGAAGGACTGATGCTAAAGCTGAAACTCCAGTACTTTGGCCACCTCATGTGAAGAGTTGACTCATTGGAAAAGACTCTGATGCTGGGAGGGATTGGGGGCAAGAGGAGAAGGGGATGAGATGGCTGGATGGCATCACTGACTCGATGGATGTGAGTCTGAGTGAACGGGAGTTGGTGATGGACAGGGAGGCCTGGCATGCTGCGATTCATGGGGTCGCAAAGAGTCAGACACGACTGAGCGACTGATCTGATCTGATCTGATCTGATCAAAGGCCACTCCCCCATGGGCACCGAGTAGGCAGTATTTATTATAACTGGATCACAACTCATTTTGATGGTGTAGATTAGAGAATGCCAGAAAAGAACAAGAAAATCAAAGATGAGATTTAAGAAAAAATGAAAATATAACACCTGACTTGCCCCAGGCATTTGCTACTGGTGTCAATTTGACAAAAGCAGTCCTCAGTCTGTGTTAAAATTGAGGGGTGGTGGTGGTCCCCTGAACAGCAGCTTAGAAGAAGATAGGTGTGATGTCACAAAAGGCAAGACCAGAAAAAACACAACACATTTCCCATCCCCTTTCCTCCTAGGAAGGGAGGTCCCAGCAGGTTGGGTGACAAGGAATTCACCGTCATTTTGGTGTGAAATGATTGTTCAAGGAGCTTTTACAGGAAGCCCGTGTAGTCAGCCATAACACTATAAATCATCTGATGATTATTCTAAGAATGAAATTAAGGGGAGCAATGTGAGGATGAATTATACATTCTTATATTTCATGAAAACATGTTTATAATACAATTGACCCCAAAGAGGGGCACTCATGGGGTTATTACTGAAAAAAAAAGTCCGTGTCTTTGAGGTACAGAAAGAGAGTGTGTGTGCATACAACAGTAAAACCTGGACTGTCAGGCGTCTTCTGTAGACTCCACCTCCGTCTCATCCCCCCAACCCTCTGCTGCCTCAGCCTGAGCTTAAGCCTTCCGTGTTAATCCAGGAGTTCCCGCAGACCTGGGAAACCTCGCCAGTTGCTTTACCTGAAGGCGAGCACACACCTATATGTTTTTTAGAACCTATTCTTTACTGACACCATCACTGCAGTGGACGATTTACCCTCCATAAAAGCTGCTGCTGCTGCTAAGTCGCTTCAGTCGTGTCCGACTCTGTGTGACTCCAGAGACGGCAGCCCATCAGGCTCCCCCGTCCCTGGGATTCTCCAGGCAAGAACACTGGAGTGGGTTACCATTTCCTTCTCCAATGCATGAAAGTGAAAAGTGAAAGTCAAGTCACTCAGTCGTGTCCGACCCCCAGCGACCCCATGGACTGCAGCCTACCAGGCTCCTCCGTCCATGGGATTTTCCAGGCAAGAGTACTGGAGTGGGGTACCATTGCCTTCTCCACCATGAAAGCTGGGAGGTCATAATTTTGAACTGAAAAAATCCTTTAAAATTAAATAAAATTTAGCTTTATGAAAAATTTACCTTTTGAAAATGCCTCAATTTACTAGAGACTGATGAAAACATCGTCGCACACCAACGCGGTAGAAAGAACTGGGTCTGGAGGACCAGCTTAATAGCGTAGCTCTGAGATTCATTCTCTACAGCATCGCCACACTGATGAACGGTTCCCCCTCTTCAGACTTAAAGCGGAAGTCCAAATACCTTAGCATTTCATAGAGCCCACCAGCATCTGACCCCAGCCCACCCTCCAGCATCGCCCCACACCCCACCTGCATGCCTTGTGCCGCACCAGTTACTCAATGTAGCCGGCCCCCCTGCCCCCCACAGAAAAACCTGTCAGCTTAGTGACTCAGCAGATTTCCACTCAGGCACAAGCTCCTTATCTAGGCTTACTGCTTGACGTTTGTGACTTGCCATTCTCTCAGCACGTTAGACATTTGAGGTCTTCATGCTTTTTGCTCACCTGTTCCCTCTGCCTGGTATCACCTGTCTCCTCCAGCCCACCTGCCAGACCCTTCTCTTCGAAGGTTCAGCTTGGGTTGTTTTCTCTACGAAGCCTTTCCTGTCCCCGGCTAGATTCACTGCCTTCTGCCCGCTGTGTGTCTACCCTGTATTATACAGAAGCTTGCAGCACTAGCGTTTTGGTGGCCATTGTCTCCTTGCTCTGGGCTGCCTCACACCCAGCTGTGTTTGTGATTAGGGGCGACCGCTAGCGTGTGGTTCTGGTGAACGGGGGCCTTGCCCTTCTGCACAGATGCTGAAGCGGGCAGAGTTTCCTGTCCCCGCTTCCTGGTGGGATGGTGTGTTAGTGTGTTAGGGCCGCCGTAACAGAGTACCAGAGCCTCTGTCATACTGAGTGAAGTAAGGCAGGAAAACAAATGTTGTATATTAATGCATGTGCGTGGAATCCAGAAAAACAGTGCAGATGAATCTGTTTCTAGGGCAGGAACAGAGACATAGCCATCCAGAACAGACCTGTGGACACATCAGGGGAAGGAGAGGTGGGATGAATCAGGAGATTAGGACTGACGTATATACACGACCGTGGTGAAACAGATGGCTAGTGGGAAGCTGCTGGATAACACAGGGAGTTCAGCTCAGTGCTTGGTGATGACCTAGAGGGCTGCGATGGGGCAGGTTGGAGGGAGGTCCAAGAAGGAGGGGACATATGTACATATACATATATGTGCATAGCGGATTCACTTTCTTGTACAGCAGGAACTAACAGGACATTGAAAAGCAATTATACTCCAATTAAAAAAATAAACAAAGTACCACAGACATGTGGTAAACAACAGGAATCTATTTTCTCACAGTTCTGTAGGCTAGAAGTTCAAAGTCAAAGCATCAGCAGGGTTGGCTCATTCTGAGGGCTGTAAAAGAAGACTCTGTCCAGGCCCTTCCTCTTGACTTGGAGATGGTCGTCTTCTCCGTGTGTCTTTATGTCATCTTCCTCTACACTTCGACGGGTTAATTTTCTCTTCTTACAGGGACACCAGCCCTACTGGATTACTGCGTGTGTGCTCAGTCGCTTCAGGCGTGTCCAAGTCTTGGCGACCCTATGGACTGTGCCCGCCAGGCTCCTCTGTCCGTGGAATTCTCCAGGCAAGAATACTGGAGTGGGTTGCAGTGGCCTTCTCCAGGGGATCTTCCCAATCCAGAGATCGAACCTGCATCTCTTAAGTCTCCTGCATTGGCAGGCGGGTTCTTTACCACTTGTGTCATCTGGGAAGCCCCCTGGGTTAGAGCTCACCCTAATAAATTCATTTTAACTTAACTATGTCTTTAAAGACTGCATCCAAAACAGTCACATTCTGAAGTCCTGAGGGTTAGGACTTCAACATGTGAATCTGGGAAAACGCAGATCAGTTCCTAACAGATAGCATAGAGGGTGGAATGTTGCTCCCCATCGCCCCCCAAAAGAAATCAGTTCAGTCGCTCCGTCATGTCTGACTCTTGGTGACCTCGTGGACTGCAGCATGCCAGGCTTCCCTATCTTTCACCAGCTCCCAGAGCTTATTCAAACTCATGTCCATTGAGTCGGTGATGCCATCCAGCCATCTCACCATCTGTCTTCCCTTCTCCTCCTGCCTTCAATCTTTCCCTGCATCAGGGTCTTTTCCAGTGAGTCAGTTCTTCTCATCAGGTGGCCAAAGTATTGGAGTTTCAGCTTCAGCATCATTCCTTCCAATGAATATTCAGGACTGATTTCCTTTAGGATGGACTGGTTGGATCTCCTTGCAGTCCAAGGGACTCTCAAGAGGCTTTTCCAACACCACAGTTCAAAAGCATCAGTTCTTTGGCACTCAGCTTTCTTTATAGTCCAACCCTCACATCCATACATGACTACTGGAAAAATCATAGCTTCGACTAGAGGGACCTGTGTCAGCAAAGTAGTGTCTCTGCATACTGTCTAGGTTGGTCATAGCTTTTCTTCCAAGGAGCAAGTATCTTGTTCCTTGGAAGTCACCATCTGCAGTGATTTTGGAGCCCAAGAAAATAAGTCTGTCACTGTTTCCATTGTTTTCTCATCTATTTACCATGAAGTGATGGGACTGGATGCCATGATCTTAGTTTTTTGAATGTTGAGTTTTAAGCCAACTTTTTCACTCTCCTCTTTCACTTTCATCAAGAGACTCTTTTGTTCTTCTTCACTTTCTGCGATAAGGGTGGTGTCATCTGCAGGTTATTGGTATTTCTCCCAGCAATCTTGATTCCAGTTTGTGCTTCATCCAGCCGGGCATTTTACATGATGTACTCTGCATAGAAGTTAAATAAACAGGGTGACAATATGTCCATATGCTAACCTCTTGAATTTGTAAATGTGACCTCTTTTAGAAAAAGCCTTTTGCAGATGTGATTAAGTCGCAAAGATCTTGACATGAGATCCTCCTGGATCCAGGTGGGCCTTAAATCTAAAAGCAAGCATTCTTATGGGAGATGGAAAAGGAGAAGGCCACTAAAGACAGAGACAGAGGCTGGAGCTATGCTTCTAAGCAGAGGAGCCCCTGGAGCCACCAGCAGCTGGAGGAGGCACCTCCTTGGAGCCTCCAGTGGGAGCTTGGCCCGTCTTTCTCACAGCCTTGGTTTGTGCCCATATTCCAACCTAGACTCTTGATTCTGTGCAGTCCCTAGTGTATTCCAGAAATTTTTCTTTCTTACTGAAGATATCTAGACTTAGTATCAGTAGTTGTTACAGTCCAGTCTATTCAGAGAAATATGACCATTCTGAAAAGCATCGTTAATGTTTTCAAAAGGAATCTGGCAGCTAATGGCTTACAGTAGCAGAAGGCTAAACCTATCAACCCCCACGTGGTCATAGGAATTAGGTGTTGAGAGAGGCAAGGCTGTGGTGACCCAACAGTGCCGTTCCCAAGAACAGTACGGCAGGCCATGAGGAATTCTGGAAGGGCCGTAAGATGTTTGCAGAGCTTCTGAAGGAGTGAAACAAATGGAGATCGCATTATTCTTAACCCAAGCCTGATTCTCTTATGTCTTGAAGCTGAAGCTGAAAATTAAACTCCAAGTTAGAGTGTGTGGGTTACCAAATTAGGTGAATTTGCAGAGTCACTGAGTATTTTATGAGAAAGTTAGGACATTTCTTGGGAGGAGAGATTGGGACCCTGAGAACAGGACTGAGAATTAATGGGTGCAGCACCTCCTTACTTCCTTGTGGACCCTACAGTTCCCACCCCCACAGTGGGTTTCTTGCAAGAGGGACTCAGTTCACCCCCTCCACACCTACAAAATACCTCCACCTCTCACTGTCCCCAGCTCTGTACCGGTCACTTTCCTGCACGGTCCAGGGAGACAAAGGCAAGCCCCGAAGGCTTGCACCCCGGGAGAATTACAGACAGCTGAAGCTAGAAAGCAGAGAACGCTGGGGTAAATGTCCACACACATGGGTTCAGAGGGGGACTGGCAAAAGGAGAAATATAATTTTAGATTGCCCCAGGTTTATCTATGACAGGTGCCCTTACCAGATGTTCTGCCAACCTGACCAAAGCAAGGGGCTCCTAGGAGCCTGCCCATCAGGTACATCAGAGTCTGGACTCAGTAGTGGCCCAGACAGAATGGAGGTGCCACACATTGCTTGGCCAGAGGTCAGCTAAGGTCTGGTGAGATGGCTGCTGCATGCACAGAGTGGTTACTGGATTGCTAACAGAGAAACACAGTTCAGGGAAGAATGCTATGGATAGGCTTCTCAGAAGGGCTCACTACATGAGGATATCTTGTTTGATTTTTTATTATTTATTTTGGCTGCATCAGGTCTTAGTTGGGGCATGCAGGATCTTTGCTGTGGTAGGCGGGCTTCTCTCCAGTTGTGGCTCTCTGACTTAGTTGCCACATGGCATGTGGGCTCTTAGTTCCCTGACCAGGGATCGAACCCACGTCCCCTGGGTTGCAGGGCAGATTTTTAACCACTGGACCACAAGGGAAGTCCCGCCGTGGCCGAATATTTTTGACTGAAGAATATAAGATGGCCAGGCTACCCCCTCCTTCATGACTCCAGAGCCTTGACTCCTTGGGAGCACGAACCTCTTGGGCTGCCATGTTGGCAAGGATGGAGGCTATATATATGTGTGTTTGTGTGCGCGCACGCAATAATATGGTGCTTCTTCCAGGCTGACCCTGTTACCCCCACAACCAAGTGCTCAGTCAATCAGCAGAGGTCCTAAACCCTCAGCCCAGGAGGGGGTACAGAGCACCAAGGGAACCACACATTTGCCTGGTGGTAGGTTGATTGTCTGGGGCCACTTTTCATCATGGAGGGGGCAGCAAATGGAGGCGCATTAGAAGGGGGCTGGGGCTTCCCTGGTGGCTCAGATGGTAAAGAATATGCCTGCAATGCAGGAGAGCCTGGTTCGATCCCTGGATCAGGAAGATCTCCTGGAGAAGGGAATGGCCTCCCACTCCAGTATTCTTGCCTGAAGAATTCTGTGGACAGAGGAGCCTGGCAGTCTACAGTCCATTACACGACTGAGGGAGTAACACTTTCACATTTTTTTTCTTTGCCTTCCACAATTCCGTTAGCAGCACCATCTCCTAGCACTACCTCCAGGGGGCTCTTCTTTGCCCTCAGGCTTCCAGCTGGGTTTGGTCAGTGAAGGGCAGAAGCAGGATTTGGGAGGAGACAGAGGTGGAGTTATTTATTACATCATGTCAACTGCCTCCCACAAGGGCCTGGGTTTTTTTTTTGTTTTTTGTTTTTTGTTTTTTGTTTTAACTTTACAATATTGTATTGGTTTTGCCATATATCAACAAGGGCCTGGGTTTTAACAATGGCTTTGTTTCTCTCCTGAAGGCCACAACTTCCATGGGCTGCTCTCTCCTGAGATTAAAGTTCTCATTAAGTAACTAGTCTTTTTAAAATTTTTATTGGAATATAGTTGATTTACAATGTTGTGTTAGTTTCAGATGTATAGCGAAGTGAATCAGTTATGCATACACGTATATCCACTCTTTTTCAGATTCTTTTCCCATATGTCATTAATAGAGTATTGAGTAGAGTTCCTTGTGCTGTACGTTAGGTTCTTATAAGATATCTATTTTATATATAGTAGTGTGTATATCGGAGAAGGCAATGGCACCCCACTCCGGTACTCTTGCCTGGAAAATCCCATGGACAGAGGAGCCTGGTAGGTTGCAGTCCATGGGGTCGCTAAGAGTCGGACACGACTGAGCGACTTCACTTTCACTTTTCACTTTCATGCATTGGAGAAGGAAATGGCAACCCACTCCAGTGTTCTTGCCTGGAGAATCCCAAGGATGGGGGAGCCTGGTGGGCTGCCGTCTATGGGGTCATGGGGTCGCACAGAGTCGGACACGACTGAAGCGACTTAGCAGCAGCAGCAGCAGTGTGTATATGTCAATCTTAATCTCCCAATTTATCCTTTCCTGCCTTTCCCCCTGGGTAACCATAAGTTTATTTCCTACCTCTGTTACTATTTCCGTTTTGTAAATAAATTCATTTATACCATTTTTTTTTAAGATTCCACATCTAAGAGATATCATATGATATTTGTCTTTCCCTTTCTGGCTTACTTCCCTCAATATGACAATCTCTAGGTCCAGCCCTGTTGCTGCAATGGCATTATTTTGTTCTACTAGTATTTATCCCTTTCCCTTTTAAGCCCAGGATGATAAATGTGCCCAGCTGCTACCCCAGAACGCTTCACCATCCCTGGTCAGTTTCTCTAGGGACCCTGCTGTTGGGGATGAGACAGACATTTCCCTCTCTTCCTCAGGATGCTGTGGTGTGTGTGTGTGTGTGTGTGTGTGTGTGTGTGTGTGTGTGTGTATGTGAAAGAGAGAGAGAGGGAGAGAGCAGGGAAGTGGATATCAAAAACAATATCTCTAAATCAGTCGTCTCCCCAGTGTCCAGGTCCTTCAGCATGGATGTTGCCCTAAGGGTCATAAAACCAAATTTCATATTGTGCTAAATCACTTCAATCATGTCCAGCTGTTTGCAACCCTTTGGACTGTAACCTTCCAGGCTCCTCTGTCCATGGGATTCTCCAGGCATAAATACTGGAGTGGGTTACCATGTCCTTCTCCAGGGGATCTTCCCGACCCAGGGATCAAACCTGTGTCTCTTGCATCTCCTGCATTGGCAGGTGGGTTCTTTACTGCTAGCACCACCTGGGAAGCACAAATTTCATAGTATTCAGCCTTAAAAAGGAATGGAAATTCTGACATGTGCTGCACCATGAATGAAGCTTGAAAACGTTATGTCAAGTGATATAAGCCAGACACAGAAGGACAAATACTGGGTGATCCACTTCTGTGAGCTTTCTAGAGTAGTCAGATTCATAGAGACAGAGACTGGAGTGGGGGTCGAGATGGGGCCTGGGGGATTTGGGAGAGCGAGAGGGGGAGTTACAGTTTCATGGAGAGGGAGTTTCAGCTTAGGAAGAGGAAAATCTCGAAGTTGGTTGCACAAGAATGTGAAGGCACTTAGGCCACTGTCTCTACACTTAAAAATGGTTAAAATGGGAAGTGTTAATGGACTTCTGCCCGTCCTCCTGCATGACCTGCTTGGGTATTGTAGCAAGTAGCTTCAGCCCATAAGGCTAACTGCCCCCTCAGGTCTTTGGGACCATGCCTGTTGTGAAGTTGTGGGCCTTGCACCCCTTTCTCCACAAGCTGTGTTGTGGGCGTGAGGGCTCTGCAGACAATACTTCTTCCTTGCCAAGTGGCTTTGTACCCAGGACACACTACACCAAAGCGAGTCCTGGAGGTGAGAGGAAGGAGGGGGACCAGCCTCTTTCAGGTTGCTTCCTGTTCCTGTGAGTGTCACCTGGCAACAGTCCTGTGCCCTGGCAGACCATTTGTTTCTGGGAGCAGTCAGTCCCCAGCTCTTTTGCGCTCTCCAAACCTCAGCCCTTTGCCTACCCCTGAGAGACCCCTCCATGCCAGGCAGCGCCCAGGCCAGGAGATCTGCTCCCAGACCCTCAGGGCCCCCTGTCTGGGCTCTTGAGGAAACAGCACTAGCTGGCCAGTGCCAGCTTCCCAGACTCTGGGTCCTACCTCCATAGACCCTCTCTAGTCCCCGGCGTCTGGTTGCTGCTCTAGGGGCCCCTCCTCTAACCCTCCAGGTTTTGAAAAGCCCACTCTCTTTTCTTGATTCCGCCAATGCAGGGTGGCAATTCAGTTGCTTTTACCGTCCTGCCCCTATGACTTTTGATCCTCTAATGTCTGTTTAACCATCTCCTTGCATTAAATTCTCTCTGTTAACGTAACTGGTGAGGTTTCTGTTTTCCTGACAGCATATTGACCAATATTACTGTATTCCTGCACTTCTGTGCAAGAAATGAAAACAAGAGAGTGTGTTCCATTTCAACAACCTGCTACAGTTGCGTATTGCCTATCTGCTTTAACTAGTTTGTAAGCACCATGAAATCAGCTGTTTTTGGTTCAGTGAGCTATACACCCTGTGAATGCAGGCACAGAGCAGGCACCCATATCGTCTTCATTAAATAAATGAACAGGAAATATTTAATTTGAATATAAAAAACCAGAATAATTCTAGTCATGAAAATGTGCTTGTAATATATAAATATACATGCAGATATCTCCAGGGGGAAAATAAGTAGCTGGAATTTGCAAACCTCTTTCTGAAATTGTAGCAGTATCCATTTTATGTCCCCCCGCCCCATTCTCTTGTTTAATGATTTCACTCAGTGGGGGTTTCTCCATATTTTTCTTGTGCTTTTGGGGCATGTTATCCATAAGTAGTCAGTCGAGGTGATACTGTGATTTATACTAAGAAATATGTATTCGCCACTGTTTCTTGCCCAGAGCTTCTAAACCCTTATAATTTCCTGTATGAAAGCCTTAGAGGCATCTTTTGTTATGTGTTTTTTTCTCAGTTCCTGAAACAGTTCCAGAGCATAAAGGTGAAATGGGAGTCTTTTGTTATTAATAAATAACAAGCCCCTTTCAACCACACCAGAGTTTCCGTTAATGAGGTGACCTTTGGAAAGTCCCTAAGGATGATGCTGGTTGCCTGGGGGACCATGTGATTAGAGAGTTGGACCTAGCGGCCTACGCCTCAGCCCTCCAGAGAGTTCAGACACCAAGGGCCAAGGATTTAATCAATCACTCCTCCGTAAGGACTCCAAAGGATAGGATTTGGAGAGCTTCCGTGTTGGTGGACAGAAACCCGTCCACGTGTCAGGAGGGTGTCACGCTCTAAGCTCCAAGGGCAGAAGCTTGGGGCCTTGAAAGGTCCACATCCCGCCCTGTGCATGCCGTCCATCTGGCTCTTCCTGAGTTACGCCTTTTGAGAGACAAGCTGGTCACCCAGTAAGTAAAATGTTGTCCTGAGTTCTGTGAGCCACTCCAACAAATTAATCTGAGTAAGGGGTCATGGGAACCACCAATTGATAACCAGTGGTCAGAGCACAGATGACAACCTGACTTGCCAGTGACATCTCAAGTGTGTGTGGTGGGAAGGAGGGTGGCCGTCTTGTGGGACTGAGCCCTATCTTGTGTGTCCGAGTCTGGCTCAGGTGGGTGGTGTCAGGATTGAGTTAAATTGTAGGATGCCCATCTGTGTAGCAGAGGTGCCTGATGTGTGGGAAGGCTCTACGTCTGGGGACCCACAGTGAAGCGGTGTGAGAGCAGAGGAGACACACGAGGGTGCTCTTCCTTTACATTCATTCAGTCGATAAAATACAGTTTGAAAACCGAAACACCAGTAGTTACACTTCACAAATAAAAGACTTCCAAAGGAGAACTCAGGGAATTTTGACGTGATGAAAAAATAACTATTGGTGACCACATAGGCTCACATCGTCACTGCTGTGACGAGTCACTTGGCACGTCGCTTAGCCCCTCTGGGTATCTGTGACTTCATCTTTGATATAAAAATGTATAAGTCATTTGTAAAGTGCCTTCCTTCATTTAAGACTCTTGATTCTTCAGATAGAAGAGTGCTTTACCATCCCAAGAGCACAAGAGAACTTTCAAGCCTTGAGACTCTATCCCAGACTTGAATTTCTTCTCATCACTGTCCTCAGGCGTATCCTTTCCATAGACGGAGCCTGGCAAAGTGTTAAGTGACTGACAGTCGAATAAAAAGCTTTGGTGCCAATTCCTATTTCCAGGTCCAGATGAAATTCTAATTTTCTGTAGCTCATACGTTTTAAACTTGTTTGGATATCTTTAAGACCCTAATCTGCGGAGCAGTGTTAATATTGAAAGCTGCATGAAACATCTGACACTCGGAATACATTGCAAAAGCTCAACAGAGACCAGGTCAGAGCAGCCAGCTCTTCTTTTTCCCTGACATTTAAATCGATCAGACAGCCCAGAACGCACCAGCCTGACTCTGAGCAAGGACACAGGCTCACGGGAGGGAACCCTGCATCCATGGAGCCATGAGAATGAACCAGAATAATGATCCACAGAAGGAACTGGAAAATGGTCCACAGAATGAACCGGGATAATGGTCCATGAATGGAACTGGAAAATCATCCATGCAGTGGACTGGAATAATGGCCCATGGAAGGAACTGGAATAATGCTACAATACAGAGTAGTGTGCACCTGCCATAACCATTCTCTTTTTACGGTTCTGTGTAACTGGAGAACAGTGCAACATAAAAGTTGGTCTAATGCTACTTTAGAAACAGAACAGAGGAAAAACAGGCTTATGTAAAAGACATCACGGAGTCAAAAGTTCAAGGACAGGGAAAGAACAGACTGGTCTGTTTAAGGACAGCTGCTGCTGCTGCTGCTAAGTGGCTTCAGTCGTGTCCAACTCTGCGCGACCCCATAGACGGCAGCCCACTAGGCTCCCCCGTCCCTGGGATTCTCCAGGCAAGAACACTGGAGTGGGCTGCCATTTCCTTCTCCAATGCATGAAAGTGAAAAGTGAAAGTGAAGTCGCTCAGTCGTGTCTTGACTCTTTAGCGACCCCATGGACTGCAGCCCACCAGGCTCCTCCGTCCATGGGATTTTCCAGGCAAGAGTACTGGAGTGGGGTGCCATTGCCTTCTCCGTTAATGACAGCACATGTCTACAAAAGTGAACAGAGTAAATTTGCCTGTTGTTGTTGTTTTATATCTAAGATGAAGTCACAGATACCCAGAGAAGATTGTTTCTACATTTTTGTTCACAGAGGTGAAATACAATGTGTATGTGTACAAAATGTATATGAGTAAGAAAACATAGTTTTCATTCCTGGAAGAAAACCGAGTAGTGTTGTAGTGATCATCAGGGGGGCTCACTATCAGTGAGGGAGCCTGGGATCTCAAATAATTCTCTCTCTCTCCCCCCCCCAACCAAACATATACACACACACACGTACATATACATATTGTGTATATACACACATGTGTATACATATGTGTATGTGTTTATATATATAAGTAACACAACACAGGACAGTGGACTCACAAGCCATGTGAACACAGAAGCAGGCAGCTCTGTCCCAGCCCAGGACAGAAGCCTGGGTGTAACCGTGACGGGAGGGACTCCGGCTCTCGCAGGTGTCTGAGGAAGAGATGCCTCTTCGATGGCTTCTGAAGGACAGCAGGTCGGTTGCATCTCTCTGTGACGCTGCTCAGGCCAGGCCAGAGTAGTTAATACAGGGCATGTCGTCTGTTCATCACGGCTTGGCTCTTCTCGTAATTAGCTGACATTGTTGGATTGGAAAATACCTGTGGAGAGGTGGGGGTGTCTTGCTGGTGCCTCCCGTGAGCAACTCAGAGCTGAACCCTCTGGGCTGCCTCGGCTCCTCACCCTGAGGGTTGATCCCTCCCAGAGGGGGCGACGGAACATCCCGGCAATAGGGACTCCAGGTCTCACATCAGAACATCACCCGGGTTCCTGGTGACTGATTCCCTGACAGGATTCCTCTCACTCTGACTGCATGCCATAAACACCCAGATCTCAGAGAGCATGAGGAGATTCTAGTAATTAAGAGCACTGCAGTAGCTCTTTATGACAAATATATCAGAAATTGCTAAAGGATCAGCGTTTGTTCAAGAAGGAAAATTCTTCTTTTCTGGCAATTCCAAAGAAGCCCGTGGCTTTCTAGATGAAAGGAATAGAAATCAGGAATCTCTGCCCACTTTGTTCCCCTTCTGACCTCATCTTTATAAAACAGGCCACATCCCAGGAAAGGCACATAATTCTGCAGACCTGTATAGTCCCTTAGCATGAGTGTCTTTATGATCTGGGTAGCATCTCATTTAAAACGGAAATTCATCTATGGTGGTATCTCTTTTTAGAAACTGTATCACAAGGTCATTCAGCCTGACAATGGTAGTGACAATGGTAAAACTTGCAACAGTGCTTTAATAGAAATTCATCATTTGCTAATAGCGTACTCCCAGTTATTGCGTTCATATGGACATTCACTACTTTCTATTTTAGAAAGACAGTGTTCTAAAAATGTGTTCAGCATTGGTCTGGCTTTCTAAGTTGATTAGTGATTGTAATTCTACTGTGGGAGGGACAGCTTTCATTCTTAACAAGAAACATGGAAAATTCAGGAGAATTTGCCTTCCCTAGAAATTATGAGTGTTAAAGAGCGGCTTTAATTAGGAAGGTTTAGCTCAGTAGGGGCAAAATGTTCAAAATAATCTAAAGGGAGAGAGCTTGAATTGGTCACATGCCAACAGAGGAAGTCATTTTCATGTCAACTCCACAGGAAGAGCCACTGGGGTAAGCAAATGTTTGCCATTGTCCCTCTGACTTCCTGAGGTCTGCGGAGGGTCTGTCTGTGTGTGGAAGTGCTAAGATGGAGCAGGAGGTAACAACATGGTTTTGAAGCCCTGAATTCCTAAGTTTTCGCTCTGCTGCTGTCTGTGCCATCATGGAATATGTTTTCCTAAAGTCTCGGATGGCGTTTTGCACCACCCTTGTTGGCTTTTGCCTAACACATTAGTATTTAATTTAACTGACAAGAGTTTGGGGCCCTGGGCATACCTTTAGATGATTATTTCAGAGAGAAAACAAATATAGGAAGTGACTTACCTTGTGCCCTAGAGTTAAACAGAATTTGCACACGAAATCCATAGAACATTTCTGCTTATCAACCCAATTCTTCTGTGGACTGTGAAAAAATTAATTTTCGTGCTACCTAGCATCTTGTCACTTATACTTCCCATAACTCAGAAGAATTAGCCAGTGTTATGCTACCTGACCCTAAAATACCTTTGAATTATAATCACATAATGTAAAACTTGAAAGGGACACTGAAAAAGGTGAACGAGTAATATCGTAACCTCTATTTTTTGCTCCTCTGAGCTGGGGAAGTGAGGTGGTCGGCTTCCCCTCCCCTGCCATGCGCCTCCCCTTGGGCCAACTCCAGGGCACACAGGCTCTGCCCACCTCCAACGGGACCTGTTTCTAGAAGCCTAGCCTCTCTGATCTCCTGCGTCTGTCTTGCTCCTCCTCTGGGAGGGTGGTGGTATGAGCATGTGCCAGCCAGCTCCTGTACTGGTCTGCGAAGTCCTGTGCTAAATAGACAGGTACTGAACTCCAAACAGAAGCAGAAGATATTAAGAAAAGGTGGTAAGAATACACAGAAGAAGTATACAAAAAAGATCTTAATGACCCAGATAACCACAATGCTATGATCACTCACCTAGAGCCAGACATCCTGGAGTCTGAAGTTAAGTGGGCCTTAGGAAGCATCACTACAAACAATGCTAGTGGAGGTGATGGAATTCCAGCTGAGCTATTTCAAGTCCTAAAACATGATGCTGTGAAGGCGCTGCACTCAATATGCCAGAAAACTTGGAAAACTAAGCAGTGGCCCCAGGACTGGAAAAGGTCCATTTTCATTCCAATCCCAAAGAAAGGCAATGCCAAAGAATGTTCAAACTACTGCACAATTACACTCATCTCACACACTAGCCAAGTAATGCTCAAAATTCTCTGAGTGAGGCTTCAACAGTATGTGAAACGAGAACTTCCAGATGTTCAAGCTGGATTTAGAAAGGCAGAGGAACCAGAGATCAAATTGCCAGGGGTCATCAAAAAAGCGAGAGAGTTCCAGAAAAACATCTACTTCTGCTTTATTTTCTACGTCAAAGCCTTTGACTGTGTGGATCACAACAAACTGTGGAAAATTCTCAAAGAGATGAGAATACCAGACCACCTTACGTGCCTCCTGAGAAATCTGTATGCAGGTCAAGAAGCAACAGTTAGAACTGGACATGGAACAACAGATTGGTTCCAAATTGGGAAAGGTGTACTTCAAGGCTGTATATTGTCACCCTGCTTTTTTAACTTATATGCATCATGTAAAATGCCCGACTGGATGAAGCACAAGCTGGAATCAAGATTGCCAGGAGGAATATCAATAACCTCAGATATGCAGATGACACCACTCTTACGGCCAAAAGTAAAGAGGAACTAGAGTCTCTTGATCAAAGTGAAAAAGAAGAGTGAAAAAAACTGGCTTAAAACTCAACATTCAAAAAACTAAGACCATGGCATCTGGTCCCATCACTTCATGGCAAATAGATGGGGAAACAATGGAAACAGTGACAGTATTTTCTTGGGCTCCAAAATCACTGCAGATGGTGACTGAGCCATGAAAATAAACGACTCTTGCTCCTTGAAAGAATAGCTATGACCAACTGAGACAGCGTATTAAAAAGCAGAGACATTACTTTGCCAACAAAGGTCTATCTAGTCAAAGGTATGGTTTTTCCAGTACTCATGTGTGGATGTGAGCATTGGATTATAAAGAAAGCTGAGCGCCGAAGAACTGATACTTTTGAACTGTGGTGATGGAAAAGACTCTTGAGAGTCCCTTGGACTGCAAGGAGATCCAACCAGTCCATCCTAAAGGAAATCAGTCCTGAATATTCATTGGAAGGACTGATGCAGAAGCTCCAATACTTTGGCTACCTGATGCAAAGAACTGACTCACTGGAAAAGACCCTGATGCTGGGAAAGATTGAAGGCAGGAGGAGAAGGGGACGACAGAGGATGAGATGGTTGGATAGCATCACCGACTTGATGGACATGAGTTTGAGTAAGCTCTGGGAGTTGGTGATGGACAAGGGAAGCCTGGCGTGCTGCAGTCCATGAGGTCTCAAAGAGTCGGACACAACTGAGAAACTGAACTGAACTGAATTCAAAATTTAGACCAATTTTAATTAAAAAAAAACCAAAACCTGGGTCATATAGTTGAACATTAGAAGTATCTGAGGTTGATCCTTTTTGTTACCAAGATATTGTTTATTTAATCACTTCTGGGGAAATATTTCTAATATGCCACGTACTTTTTATGTTTTTTTTCTTTTTGGCCATTCCCCACAGCTTCCCCACAATTTAGTTCCCTGACCAGGGATTGAGCCCATGCCCTCAGCAGTGAAAGCATGGAGTCCTAGCCACTGGACCACCAGGGAATTCCATTATATCTTTCTAAAGAGACTACATAATGCATTTGTAAAGAATCCGCCTGCAGTGCAGGAGACCTTGGTTTGATTCCTGGGTCGGGAAGATCCTCTGGAGAAGAGATAGGCTACCCGCTCCAGAATTCTTGGGCTTCCCTTGTGGCTTAACTGGTAAAGAATCCGCCTGCAATGCGGGAGATCTGGGTTCGATCCCTGGGTTGGGAAGATTCCCCTGGGGAAGAGAAAGGCTACCCACTCCAGTATTCTGGCCTGGAGAATTCCATGGACTATACAGTCCATGGGGTCGCAGAGAGCTGGAGATGACTGATCGACTTTCCCTTTCAGGTTCATAGTAGAGCAGCAGTGCCCTCCAGCATCCAGCGATGCTAACAGAGCCTCTGCATTTACACTGAGTGGCATCTTGACTGTTTCTCTGCCCTGCACTGCTGTGGGCACTTTTCACTCTCTCTCTCCTCCTTTCTAATTTGCTGCTCTTCATTGGCTTGGCGTTTAAGAGAGATCAAACAACTAAACCTGTTGGAAGCCTACCTAAAACAGGAAGAAAAAAACATTTGGGTCATTAGAGGCATGTGTTTTAGATGAACCAGTTTGATGACATCTGTACTGTGTTGGTTCTGTGTTACGATCTGGGGGCTAAGAAAGGCTTACTGCCTCCTGCTCAGTCCTTGGGCGCCGGTCCTCTGATTGTCAAACTTCGTTTTTTTTTACCCAGAGCTCGCTGACCTCAGCTCCTGGCTGTGCGTTCATGTCAGTGCTAGTTCTGTCTCATTTCTACTGAGCTCCTTCTTAATAGCTCAGACCTTGCAATGCCCTCTGTTGTGTGCAGCAGCCCTCACCTCTGAAAACCAGCCAGTGCGTGACGGGGTTTGAATGTTTACATCACACGCTGAAGCATTCAATTCAAAGCGAGGGCCACAGCTATAAAAGCCGCACAGAAGGAGGAAATATGCCAGTTGAAAAAAAAAGAAAAAAACGTCTAATTTGCAGGCAGCTTGCATTGTATTTTATAACAATATGTTTGACATTTTCAGCTTTCCTATGGCAGTAAATTGTACTTCTCCTAGCAGCAAGAGTTATTAAGTCTGTGCCCAGAATAAACCAGACTGTTTTGGAAAGTTTAGTTTTTTCAGTTTTCATATTCCATTTTATGACAATGTTGGTTTCTTCAGCAGTAAGCCTATAAGGAAGCTCTGTTTATTATTTCTAATTGAAAACTATAAATACCATTTGTACCCTTCACAGTTTCATCATAATTTACTTTAAAAAAATAAACAAATACAATTTGATTCTAAATTAAAAATTAAGTAAGACAGAAGATTTAACATAAAGCACTGATGGCAGGATATCTTGGTGATGGTGGTAAGCACTTAATGGAATCCAGGGTGCCATCTTCATGGACGGAATGTCCATGTCTCCTGCAGGATTCACATGTTAAAGCTCTGACTCTCCATGTGGCTGTATTTGGAGGGGGCCTATGCTATACTATGCTATGCTAAGTCGCTTCAGTCGTGTCCGACTCTGTGCGACCCCATAGACAGCAGCCCACCAGGCTCCATCGTCCCTGGGATTCTCCAGGCAAGAATACTGGAGTGGGTTGCCATTTCCTTCTCCAGTGCATGAAAAGAGAAAAGTGAAAGTGAAGTCGCTCAGTCGTGTCCGACTCTTAGTGACCCCATGGACTGCAGCCTACCAGGCTCCTCCGTCCATGGGATTTTCCAGGCAAGAGTAGTAGAGTGGGGTGCCATTGCCTTCTCCTTGGAGGGGGCCTATCAGGGTGTAATTAAGATGAAATTAAGTCATAAGAGTATGGTCCTGATCCAGCAGGGTAGAGACACCAGAGAGGTCTCTCTCCACGTGCACACAGAAGGAAGGTCAGATAATGACACAGGGAGAAGGAGGCTGTCTGCAAGCCAGCAAGAAGGGAGCTCTCACCAGAAACCAGACCAGGTGGAACCTTGTGGGAAAACATATTTCTATTGTTTAAGCCACCCTGTCTGTGGTACTTGGTCATGCCAGCCCATGCTAAGACACTATTTTGTGACACACACACTTATTTTACCAGGAAAGGCAATGATGTGTCTGTCATGAATGGGAACTCACTCACTCGTACTCAGTGGTGTCCAGCTCTGCGACCCCATGGACTGTAGCCTGCCAGGCTCCTCTGTCCATGGGATTCTCCAGGCACGAATACTGGAATGGGTGGTCATTTCCTCCTCCAGGGCATCTTCCCGGCCCAGGGATCAAACCCGCGTCTCCTTCGGCTCCTGCTTTGCAGTGGATTCTTTACCACTGAGCCACCTGGGAAGCCCCCCAAGATGTACAATTCCAATGACGTGGACATGTGAAATATTGAAAAATAAAGATGAAATACAATGTTTTTGATAAATAGTTTTTAAATAATAGCCCAAAAAGGACAATAATGACTTGAGTTTTTAAAAGTAGGCTTTTCCTTAGAAGGGCCAAGCGGTAGTGTACTTTCCTCATCAGGTCTTTGTTTGATGGCCTCCTAAACTGTTAGAAAATGAGACATTGCACAGCTCATGCACGAAAAAACTAGGGTCAGATGGGGGCAAATGGATATGAAACCAAAGCTTTCACTTTGATTGTTTACATCAGGATCTTAATTCCCTGGGCAGTCAGGGATATTGACAGAACAGTGCCTTTTCAGGCTAACTCTGCCCCGACTTCACTAAGAAAATGCAGACGGACCTCTTCCATTTCCATCTTTTTGCTCCACAGTCTCATGCATCCCTTTTGTTTCAGAATCCTCAGACTCCTCACCAAGGCTGGCCTCTCTCCTCCATGGATCCCGTCTTTACGGGGACATCAGCCTCATTCACCGCTCTTTCTGTCCCGGCCTTTGGCTTTTGCCCATGGCCTCCTCTCCTCGGCCAGCAGACACACGGAGCCCCCTCTGCTTAAACAGAAACACAAAGCCACACACAAGGCAAGCCCTGCCAGGCCCTGCCTCTGCTCTCAAGCTTTACCCTTGTCTTCCTCCTTCCTTTTCAAGAGGGGTCCATGAATCCCACCTGTCTGCTTGTCCTCCAGTCTCCTCTCAACCCATCGCAGCCTGGCTGCCGTGTGACACACTCCATCACCAAGGTCTCTTGGGTCATCCTGCCACCTGTTTCCATCGCTCGGTTTCAGAGAAACACCATCCTGGAGAGAAACTATGGTTGAGTTCCATAGGATGGTCATTTTGCTGGGACTTGGGGAATTCACTGTTAGTATGTGGACTAGAATATATTCTTTCTGAAGCCACTGGTCATCTTTCCAACATGAAGCCTCAGTTCAGTGCTGCTCAAGTGAAGGGTTCAGGATGCTAAGGAAGACTTGAAAGGAAATGGCTGCAGGATGTAAGGATGGTAAGGGAAGACCATGATGCTGGCATGGTCAGGCGAGGGAAATGTCAGCTGTGGAGTGAAGTTTATTTAAGCTCTGGGTCACAGTGAGAATGCACGCCATTATAAATACTTGAGAGCCAATGTGTAAATAAAAGAAAACTATATGTTTCTGAATGACTAAAACCTTCCTGTACTAATTCTGCAAGTGCAGGGGTCTACCCTGCCATACTGTGGTCTAGTTTAAATAAACAAATCCAAGATATAACTAAAGTAGTCACAGCTTTAACTAAAGTAATTGATACACAAAGTATTCAATAACCTGAATAAATGCTTTAATGATTACTATTACCTGTAAGAAAATTTTCTGTGTCGAAATACATAGTTTTCCTTCATTTTAAAAATTATTCCATTATCCTTCAATTTCCTTTTTTTTAAAGGACAAATCATAATACACAAAACCCTGGGTATCATTCAGAGCAGCAAACTATGTGGTTAAAAGTTTGTAACTTGACAGTTGAGTCCACAGGGTGTACCTTGCCTACAATGCAGTTTTCTGTTTTTAACAGCACTTACAGTGGGATTCCTAGTAACTTCTGCTTTCTGAACATTTGCTGTCATCCTAAAGTGGTATGTTATACATAAAACCATCAACATATCCAAAATATAATCATCTTAATGAGAATAAACATCTCCTGTATGCGCATACTTCCACTGCATCTCAAAAGGCCTAAAGTTTAACAAGTAAAATAGACAGATTACCTAACATAAATGACTTTAAAAATATCTGGCTGAACATTCCACTTGGAGGTTTAAACATCTCCTGCATACATAGGAATGTGCACGTGTGTCTGTGTAGCTTTTTTAAGGGAATGGCAGATTGTCTGGCCCAATTTTTCATGGTCATGTGGGAATATAACATTCTTGGCTCGCAAAACAAGAAAAGGTAGGTCTGCATTTCTGCCAACTAGATGCAAAGCCTCAAGAGCTTCCTGCAAAGGAAAGCCAGAGTGGAGAATCCAGGCAGTGTCTGCAGGAGGAAAAATTAATGGTAGAAGGTTGGAGGGCCTTGATGATGAATGGCCTTAACAGCTTCAAAAGCAACCTTTTCTCTGGTTTCAGGCCTGTCTGTCAGTGGATTCTCTGGGCTCTGGTCCTACTCTTTAACCCATATTCAACTGGATGGCAAGAAGTAGTTTGCTCAGAAGTCTCACTGAGTACATCCTCCTCATCTCCTAAGAGCTTGGGTGAAATGTCAGTGCCTAGGGTGAGTGCCACTTGTGAAATGTTTCAGCTGGGCCTGGAATGACAGCAATGCTCTCATTTATTAATTTCCCTCAATTGAGCCATGTTCCCTGACATGCCATTTCCTGGCCTACTGAAGGTAACATTGTCTACATTTCTCTAGCACATGAAGTACCTATTAATACATTTCTTTTAATATTTAGGTAATTTAAAAATTAACAGCATGCATTGGTGTGGAACTTTGGCTACAACTGATGAGCAAATCGTGATGCATTATTATTAATAAGTGTCCATAGTAGGTAGTAGACTTCACAGTTTGTATTGTTGTGTACTGTGGGTTTTGCCACATGCAAATGTCATGTATCCACAATTACCCACACACCATGCAGAATAGTTTCACTGCCATAAACCCTCTGTGTCCACTTAATTCACTTCTTTTTCCCCACCAAAAACCCCTGATCTTTTTACTGTCTTTGTAGTTGTTCCCAGATGTCAAAAAATTGGGATTATATATAGAATTTAGCCTTTTCAGCCTGGTTTATTGACTTAGCAATTATGCACTTAAAGTTCCTTCTCCATGTCTTTCTGTAGCTCCATAGATATCTTCATCATGGAATAATATTCCAGGACTTCCCTGGTGGCCCAGTGGTTAAGACTCCACACCACCAATGGAAGGAGCGTGGGTTTGATTCCTGGTCAGGGAAGTTGTGCATGATGCAGCCAAAAAAAAAAAAAAAAAAAAACGACAGCAGCAACTATGACTAGTATAGCACTGTATGAACAGTTTATCCATCCACCTATTGGAGGACTTCTGGATTATTTGTGAATTTGGGATGTTTGCGTTATAAACATGTGTGTGCAGGTTTTTGTGTGGATTTGCCTGATAATTTTTTGGTACTCAGCAATACAAGTGCGGTCTAATGCAAGCCGACTTGTGGATGCTGTTCATTTTTGGTGCCCATGAGATATTCACTTTGAGTCTTCTTTTCTCAATGCTCCTTAACACCTGTTGGGCTCTCAACTATCATCTCTGGCTGGAAGGTAACTTCTGTAGATGTATTTTCTGAAGCTCAGTTACTACTGATCACCAAAAGTTTATTAAGTTTCTTCAAGTCTGCTATTACAGATGAATAAGATTTCTTGGTTGAGTCCACAGAAGGCTGGTATCTGCCAATGAGACTTCAAGAGAGGGAGCAATTCCCACCCAGCAAATGTGGCAATTTCTTGTTTGTTCCAGACATGTCAGTATTACTGTCCAGATCTATAAACCCCCAATGGAAACCAAGTTAAAAATTTTCAAATGAAGGGTCATATTTTAATGCTTCTATTTCCATAAAGGTCTTCCCTGGTGGCTCAGACGGTAAAGAATCTCCCTGCCAGTGCAGGAGACGCGGGTTTGATCCCTGGGTCAGGAAGATCCCCTGGAGGAGGAAATGGCAATCTACTCCAGGATTCTTATATGGAGAACCCCCAAGACAAAGGAGCCTGGTGGGCTAGAGTCCATGGGGTCTCAAAAGAGTCAAGACATGACTGAGGGAGTAAATAACAACAATTTCCATAAAGGGACTAATAAGTTGCGATCAGATGCATTGGGTTTTTTGGTTTTTTTTTTAACTTCCTTATTTTGTATTGGGGTATAGGTGATGAATCAGGGCTTCCCTGGGAGCTCAGCTGGTAAAGAATCCACCTGCAATGTAGGAGATCCTGGTTCAATTCCTGGGTTGGGAAGATCCCCTGGAGTAGAGATAGGTTACCCACTCGGCTAGTATTCTTGGCTGGAGAATCCCCATGGGTAGAGGAGCCTGGTGGGCTACAGTCCATGGGGTCTCAAAGAGTTGGACACGACTGAGTGACTAAGCACAGCACATGGCTGATTAATAATGTTGTGATGGTTTCAGGTGAGCAGCAAAGGAATGCAGGCTTACATTTACATGTGTCCCTTGACCCCTAAACGTCCCTCCCATCCAGGCTGCCACATAACATTGAGCAGAATTCCATGTGCTATACAGTGGGACCTTGTTGGTTATACATTTTAAATAAAGCAATGTGTACATGTCCATCCCAAGCCCCCTAACTTGACATTATTACCTACTTCCACGGCCAAAGGAAGCATATTTTTCTCTTTATGTAGAAGGACCACATTCTGCTACCTGTCTCCTTTCATCTCACCTTCCAAGCCAACAGGTGGCTGTTGGTTTGTTGCCTGTTTCCAGGAAGTTCATGTCCCCTGTGTTATGTTTTTGGTCACGTGTTTGATCTCATGCTGTTGATCCCCTGGTTCTTTATGCTTCTGGAGGCTATTCCCTGACTCCATTCTAGATGCCACGCCTTTTCTCTTAAAAACATCTGTGGTCAGCGCGTTATGACAGAAGAGCTAGCTTCCTTGTGTGAGGATGGACTTCGAGACCCTGGGTGCTTTTATCAGCAGGCAGCTTGTTTAGATGATCCCAGATTCCTTTCTCTGATGAATTCTGCAGAGACAGTGCTGGACTTCCGCCCAACAAAGTGTGATGCTGGAGAAGTATAATGAAAAAGATCCTGACGGGAAATAATGTTCTTTTCCCCTTCCATTTTTAACTCATTTAAAAATCGATATGGTGGATATATACCCCAAAGAACTGGAAGCAAGCGCTTGTGGAGAGATTTGCACACCCAAGTCCATAGCAGCATTATTCACAGCTGCCAAAGGTGGAAGCGACTCAAGTATCCACTTAGACATGAATGAATTAACATAATGTGTATATACCTACAGAAGAATACTTGTGTTGTTTAGTCGCTCAGCCGTGTCCAACTCTATTGCCACCCCATGGACCTCCAGACTCCTGTCTGTTGGATTCTCCAGGCAAGAATACTGGAGAGGGTTGCCATTTCCTCCTCCAGGAGATCTTCCAACCCAGGAATCGAACACACATCTCCTGCATTGGCAGGCAGATTCTGTACCACCGAGCCACAGGGAAACCCACAGAAAAATACTATTCAGCCTTAAATAGAAGTACAACTCTGATATATGCCACAGCATCAATGTATATTTTGCTAAGTGAAATAAGGCAGTCACACAAGGACAAATACTGTGTGATCCCACTAATATAAGGTACCTAGAGTACTCAGTGGCACCCCACTCCAGTACTCTTGCCTGGAAAATCCCATGGACGGAGGAGCCTGGTGGGCTGCAGTCCATGGGGTCACTAAGAGTTGGACACGACTGAGCGACTTCACTTTCACTTTTCCCTTTCCTGCATTGGAGAAGGAAATGGCAACCCACTCCAGTGTTCTTGCCTGGAGAATCCCAGGGACGGAGGAGCCTGGTGGGCTGCCGTCTATGGGGTTGCACAGAGTCGGATATGACTGAAGCGACTTAGCAGCAGCAGCAGCAGAGTAGTCAAACTCATAGAAACAGGAAGTAGAAACAGTGGTTGCCAGGAGCTGGGAGGAGAGGTAAATGGGGAGTTGCTGTTTAATAGGTGTAGTTTCAGCTTTGTAAGATGATAAACATTCTGGAGATGAATGATGATGATTGCACAGCAGTATGAACGTACTTAATGCCATGAATTACAGACTTAAAAATGGTTAAAATGGTAAGTTTTATGAAAGTCACTATTACAATTAATGCAATAATGCTACACAACACTTAATCTTGGGTGAGATCTTAAGTCCAGGCTTGCTGGGGCAGTCCCCACCCAAGCTTCTTTTCCCCAGGGCACTCATTAATACAGGCAGACCTTGAAAATACTGTGGGTTCGGTTCCAGACCACCGCAATAAAGCAAATATGGCAATAAAGTGAAGAACGTGAAATTTTGGTTCCCGTTACAATAAAAGTTATGTTTGTAATATACTGTAGTCTATAAGTGTGCGACAGCATTATGTATAAAAAATGTATGTACCTTAATTAAAAAATACTTTATTGCTAAAAATGCCAACTGTCATCTCAGCGTTCAGTGAGTCTTAATCTTTTTGCAGTAGTTAACATCAAAGATCACTGATCACAGATCAACATAGCAAATATAATAACAATGAAAAAGTGTGAAATAGTGTGAGAATTACCAAAAAGTGACACAAGGTGAACACATGGTGTTGGAGAAATGGCACTGATAGACTTGCTCGATGCAGGGCTACTTCCAACCTTCAATTTGTAGGCAAGACAAAATCCACAAAGTGGAATAAAATGAAGCACAATATAATACCATCTGCCCGCAGTGCCCCCGCTCTTTGCTCTCAGAAGTGCCCCAGGTTGAACAGTAAGTCACATGATCACCCTGGTTCTATTTTGTGATCGCATAAATCATTGTATTGCCATCTTCGTTTTAAAACGTCTTAACATTTAGAACATGCCTGCATTTTCTAGAATCACTCTAATTATAAACACGGTGTCCCGGAGAATGCTACAGTCTCCAGTATTTTTATTTTTTAATTTAAAACAACACTTATTTATTTGCTCATAACTCTGTTGGTTAGGTATTTGGCACAACATGCCTGAGTTTTCCGCTCCGACTATGGTTAAGACTGAGACCAAGATAATCAGCCAGGGTGAGCTGTCAGCTAGAGGTTCTGGGGTAAAATCTGCTTCCAAGCCAATTCTTGGAATTGAATTCAATTTCGTGTGGTCATAGGAATGAAACCCTTGATCAGAATGAGGTTCCCCTTTCCTTGATGGCCCTCTTCACATTTAAAAAAAAATTACTGATTACTTGCCGAACAATGACTGAAGTACCAAAAGCAGCCCTCCATTCTCACGAACTCTTTACTTCTTTAAACACTAAAAGCCTCTTTTTTTTTTTAATTGAGGTAATCCTGGTTTGTAACATTATATACATTGCACGTGTGCAGCATTATATTTTGACTTCTGTCTACACTGCAGTGTGCTCACCGCTAAAAGTTTAGTTTCCCATCACCCACTCCATAACCACTTCTCTGTTCTCTGTACCTGTATGTTTGTTTGTGGTTTTTAAATTTTGGTTTGTTCGTTTATTTTGTTTTGTTCTATATTCCACGTAAGAGTGAAAATACATGGTATTTGTCTTTCTCCATCTGACTTATTCCACTTACCATAATATGTTCAAGGTCAGTGTTGTAGTAAATGGAAGATTGCATCTTTTTATGGCTAAGCGATATTCTGTTGTGTACATAAACCACATCTTCTTTGTCCATCCATCCATAGACAGAGTGGGCCTTTGTTTCCATGTATTAGCCGTTGTAAGTAGTACAATGAACGTGATGGTGTATATATCTTTTATAATTAGTGTTTTTGTTTCTTTAAATAAATATCCAGGAGTGGAATTACTGGATCATATGGTAGTTCTATTCTTAATTTTTTGAAGGATCTTCATATTGTTTTCTGTAAGTGATTGCACTGGTTTACATTCCCACCAACAGTATATGTGGGCTTCCTTTTCTCCACAGCCTTTCCAACACTTGCTATTTCTTGTGTTTTTGGTAATAGCCATTCTAATGGCCCGGAGAAGGCAATGGCACCCCACTCCAGTACTGTTGCCTGGAAAATCCCATGGACGGAGGAGCCTGGTAGGCTGCAGTCCATGGGGTCGCTAGAGTCGGACATGACTGAGCAACTTCACTTTCACTTTTCATTTTCATGCATTGGAGAAGGAAATGGCAGTGTTCTTGCCTGGAGAATCCCAGGGATGGGGGAGCCTGGTGGGCTGCCGTCTATGGGGTCTCACAGAGTCGGACACGACTGAAGCGACTTAGCAGCAGCATTCTAATCGCCATGAGGTGATACCTCATTGTGGCTTTGATTTGCATTTCCCTGATAATTTGTGATATTAAATATATTGTCATGTGCCTCTTGGCCATCTGCATGTCTTCTCTGGGAGAATGTCTGTTCAGCTCCTCTGCCTGTGTTTTAATTGGGTTGTCTGGCTTTTTATTGTTGAGTTGTAGAAGTTTTTGGTATTTTGTTTAGATATTAACCCCTTACTTGATACACGATATGCAAATATCTTCTCCCTCTTGTTAGGCTGTCTTTTCATTTTGTTACTGGTTCCTCCTGCTGGGAAGAGGCTTCTTAGTTTCATGTCGTCCCATTTGTTTCATGGCTGATTTTGTTCCCCTTGCCTGAGGAGACATGTCCAGAAAGACATTACTAAGACCAACTGCAAAGAGAATACTGCCTGTGTTTTCTTCTAGTAGGTGTATGGTTTCAGGTCTTACATCAAGTCTTTAATCCAATTTGAGTTTCTATTTGTGTATGGTTTAAGACTAGTATGATTTCATTCTTTTGCATGTGGCTGTCCGGTTTTTCCAAGAACGTTTATTGAAGAGACTATCCTTTCTCCTTGTATGTTCTTTGCTCTTTTGCCATAAATTAATTGTCCATATGTGTGTAGGTTTCTTTCTGGGCTCTCAATTCTGTTCCATTGATCTGTGTGTCTATTTTTCTGCCAATACCATGCTGTTTTTACTACTATGTTTCTATAGTATAATTTAAAGTCAGGCAGTATAATTTTATAGTATAATTTAAAATCAAACCCAGCTTTACTCTTTTCTTCTCAGGATTGCTTATATGGGATCTTTTGTGGCTCTAAATACATTTAAGGGGTTTTGGTTCTATTTCTATGAAAAATGTTGAAATTTTGATAGGTATTGAACTTAACCTGTAGATTGTTTTAGATAATATGTAAATTTTAACAATTTTAATTCTTCCAATCCTTGAGCATCTAATATCTTTCAGGGTTTTTTTGTCTTCTTTTGATTTCTTTCAGTAATGTCTTATAGTTTTCAGGGTACAAGTCTTTCACTTCCTTGATTAAATTTATTCCTAGATGATATTATTCTTTTTGTTGTGACTATAAATGGGATTGTTTTCTCAATTTCTCTTTCTGCTAGTGTGTTGTTAGTGTGCACTTTGGCAGCACATAATACTAATATTAGTTTGTTACTAGTGTATAGAAATGCAAAATCCAATTTTATGTATTGACTTTGCACCCTGAGGCTTTACTTCTAATAGTTTATTATTTCTAATAGTTTGTGGTGGGGTCATTAGGATTTTCTATATATAAAATCATGTCATCTTCAAATAGTGACAGTTCTTCCTTTTCAATTTGGATGCTTTTTATTTATTTTTCTTGCCTAATTCTCTTAAATACCATGTTGAATAAGTGTGGTGAGAGTGTGCATCCTTGTTCCTGATCTCAGAGGGACAGCCTTCCGTTTTCAATGTTTAGTATGATGTTAGTTGTGGGTGTGTCATATAAATTTTGCCTTAAAAAATGTATCACAACCCCATGGTCTCTCTTCCCACATCCCTGATTCAATTTGGCACGTCAGTGATCTAACCAGTGATTTAAGACTTGGATGTTCTTCTGCTCTATAATACACTTGGCAAATCAAAAGACCATTTTGATTTTCAATCTTAAAAAAAAAACAACAGAGTTGTGTCCTACAACTTAATCTTTAAGCTCCATATAGCTAGACAAGAACTCATCATGCTTATAGCCCAGAGGGAGGAAAAAACCAGGTTTTTCTCTTGAATATTTACTCAAATAGGAATGAGAGAGAAAAAGAGGAGGGTGGGGGAAAGCTGGAATTAGGTCATTTGTGTGTTACTGTAACTTACAAAGGTGAATACCACTTACTGTTCCTCACAGTGAATCCGATTAAGGTTAGATTCAACCAGCTCCTCCCTGAGAATATACTCTAAATGGGCTTAGATGGGGGCTCACTGTGGAAGAGAATGCATTTGTCCTGAAGCTGCGTTTACAGAGAAAGAGTACTGTTTTTATTTTGATGTGTTTATTTATGGTGACGTGGGGCCAAGTGGCTAAACTCTTGCTGTCACCACTGGATGTATAATATGATAGTGTGGTTTATCCCAGGCAGCGTTTATAATTCTGCATTTAAATTCTTTCATTACCTACCAGAGCAGATCTCTGAATGAACTCTCACCTTTTGAGACATGAAAATCAATTAGAAATTATATATGTATTAGACTAACAAATTCACTAAGTAACTCCATCTCCCTCAGCTACTCTTCTCTAATTTTAAGGTTCAAATATCAGAAGCAAATATAAAATGATTTCATTCAATAATCAAGACTTAATTCCTAGATGTGATAATATAATTTCTGAGTACAAATAAATGATAATGTGTTACTTAGGAATTATAAAGACGAATCATATTTGATCTTCAAATCAGGGTTTCCCTGATAGCTCAGTTGATGAAGAATCTGCCTGCAATGCAGGAGGCCCCAGTTCAATTCCTGGGTTGGGAAGATCTGTTGGAGAAGGGATAGGCTACCCACTCCAGTATTCTTGGGCTTTCCTTGTGGCTCAGCTGGTAAAGAATCTTCCAGCAATGTGGGAGACCTGGGTTTGATCCCTGGGTTGGGAAGATTCCCTGAAGAAGGGAAAGGCTACCCACTCCAGTATTCTTGCCTGGAGAATTCCATGGACTGTATATAAGTTCATGGGGTCACAAAGAGTTGGACATGATTGAGTGACTTTCACTTTCAATCATATTTACTTTAATAACTCAAAAAAAAAAATCTGACAAGACTTAGAGTATGAAATAAGTAATTAGAGTGAATTCAAGCATACTCTTATTTTAATCTCCAATTAACAGGACATTTCTCTATTTAATCCTCTAAGGAAAAAAAAAATTAAAGTTCCAGAGCAAAGAAAGATTCAATAGAAACACAGCCATACAGATAATTCATTTAATGAAAGAACCAGTCTTCCAGAAGCTATTATATCCCTGATCAAACCCTAGTTCCTCCTTTGTGTTGCTATTCATTAAGTAGATAGGCTTTCTGGAACTTGAGTGGGGAGGAGCTTTTAAAAATCATTTTCTTGATATTTTACCTCAATTACAAAACAGAAACAAAAGAAGATTATTTCATATTCAAATAGAACCACCACAGGAAAGGGTAGGTCCTTAGGAATTTTAGTGATTTATTTGCTTGATGCTTTTTCTAGCAATTTCATCTGTAATGACTGTAACATCCATCTGCTTGAAATGCAAATTGGTTAGCAACTGGATCCTTTTTTGATTCTTACAATATATCATCTCTCTGCTTTGAATAAAATATTCTAGCTAAGTCTCTGATGAAATCTGTTTCCAGTAAGCTTTGGAAATGGAGTGTCACACAGCATCCATTCTGGTCTCCTCCAGGTGTGCCTTCCTCTGTCTCTAGGCTGGAGAACCATCAGCTACATTTCCCAGAGTCCCTTGCAGCCAGGGTTCTGGGCACAGCTTAGGTTCTGCCAAGTGAGAGGACCTGGATGAGAAGCGAGGTAGACGGTGTCTAAGGAAGATGTTCTGCTTCTGTCCTTGGTAACCAGGTTCTGTTACTAGCTTCCTGCGTGGAGTGGTGCTTTGTAGCAGCTTCTCTGATCACTGAACACAGCTCAGAGAGTGAGCTCTGATGTCAGCAGCTCAGGCAGCAGCTCCAATTTCCAGCCTCCGGACTTGGGCGATGATGGCAGCAACCCTAGGACACCAGTTCCGTGGAGCTCTCTGGGGCTCACCCCTCCAGTCCAGCCTGCAGCCTCTCCTCTCTAAGCAGCAGCAGCCTTTCCTTCCAGCCTTCCTGTGAGCACCTACTTCCCATATGAAACCCCTTTCTGCTTAAAATAGCTGGGATAGTTTCTCTTATCTGCACCATGACATTAAAACAAGAGAAAGGAAAGAGGACAGCCTTCAGTGCCCAGGACAGCAGGTAAAGCCTGGAGAGAACCACGAAAGGGAAAATGACCTCCACAGTGACTCCTTAAGGACCAGGGAGAAGTCACAGGCCCTGCCACCAAGAACTCCCCAAATCTGGGCACCACTCTTAGGGCCCAAGGATGAGGCCACAGCATAAAGGCTTAGAAATAGTCATGAGACATTTTGGAGAAAAAGGAAAAAAGAAAAACATGAAAGGAAAAATAACAAGAGGGGAGAGAGGAAGGAAAAAGAAGGGAAGAGAGAAGAGAAGAGGAAATAAAAAACCAAATAAAACCAGGCACTGGTGACAGTTCTCTGCCAGCTTCCTCACGTGACCTGGCCTGGGTGGCACTGCCCAGTCCGACCTGTTAGTGTCACAGAGCTGGGCTCACGGGGTCTCAGATGCAGATGCAGGGGCGCTTTCCACAGGAGAAATCAAGTGAATCCATCAGCTCTTGAATAGGTAGATTCAAACTGGATAAATACATATATTTTGTTTATTTCCAGCTATCCTATACACGTGTGCGTGCTAAGTCACTTCAGTCGTGTCCAGCTCTTTGTGACGCCATGGACTGAAGCCCGCTGGGCTCCTCTGTCCATATATTCTCCAGGCAAGAATATTGGAGTGGGTTACCGTGTCCTCTTCCAGGGGATCTTCCAGATCCAGGGATAGAAACCATATCTCAAATCTCCTGCCCTGGCAGGCAGCTTCTTTACCACTAGCGCCACCTGGCAAGTCCATCTATACATAGTGTTCTTTCTCTTGATAGATAGATAAAAAGAAGTCTAGTAGCTGGAAATTAGAGTCCATGGAATTGCAAGGAGTTGGACATGACTGAGCCCGCATGCATGCAGCTGAAAATATACAAAATATGTATTCTAAACAAAAATCTATTAGATTTTTAAAAAGGAAATGAATCCAGATGGCTTTAAAGTCAGACAGTTAATAATGCAAAGAGTTGACAAACTAGTCAATTATGGTAAATATTGGCTTAGGCTCTGGGCAGCTTAAAAAAAAAAGATTGTCAGTATGTTTTTTATAATTCAGTAGAGTGATCTGTAAGAAAAACAAATCCTAAGCTGTTTACACAAAACAATTAAGATTCTATGGAGATGTAATTCTTAATGTAAAAGAAAAGCAAGCATGTCTCCCAGCCCAGCTTGCTGTTCAAGCCCCGCTCCCACACCACTGCCCCCCCTCGGCAAAGATATCTGTTCTCTCTGCTGCTCCCTCTCTCCTCATCAGGAAACCTGCACACAGGAAGCGCACAGAGTCTCTGCAGGTGTTGTTCACTGGGCTTTAATCCTTCCCAACCCCAATATCACTTCCTAAAGCACACGTTCCTGACCTCCCTCCCTCCACGGGTCAAATTCCCTGTCTCCTCCCTTGACGTGTTTCCTGCATAGCACTCAGCACAGGTATAACGATAGGTTTACCTGTGTAGTACCAGCAGCCATGCTTCCAGGAGGGGATACATCTGCTTTTCTTGCATCCTGAAGGCTTTAGCATGGTGTCTCAGGTGACTTAGGGATGCTCAACAAATAAAACCCTGCATGAGTCATATTGCTGCTTCAGCCCCAGCTACTCCATTTCTAAGTATGTACCTGCCCAGGGGAAAACTATGGACTCTTATCGTTTTATGAGAACCACACTTTAATGGCATTAACAGAAGCTAGTTTATAAAAGATTTAAATTTGATTTTAGAATTTCATCTCCTTCCTCTCCCTGCTATCTCATCATTACCTCTCAGAATCACCACACATAACTTCGTTCAGCTAGATAAGCCGGTGGTCTGTCCATGGGGGAGGAGATACAGGCTTGACAGTATAAGCCTCTAATTCTCCCCCAAACACTGATTACTAAGAGTCTATTGTACCCTGTAGTGTATTGTACAAAAGTATAATAAGTTAACCAGGACAGGAGAATGAGTCACCCAAATATTGAGTTCTACCATCAATTACACAGCAACCCCTCTGCAGCCCTAGGAGATGAGATTTAACCCATTTCTCTTTCTTGTAAGACAGCTCACAATGTGCATTTTACACCAGTTATTCCATTTGCTCCCGACTACCACCTTAGTTGGGCTTCCCAGGTAGCGCTAGTGCTAAAGAACCCACCTGCCATTGCAGGAGACATAAGAGATGCAGGTTTGATCCCTGGGTCGGGAAGATCCCCAGGAGAGGGCATGGCAACCCACTCCAGTATTCTTGCCTGGAGAATCCCACAGACAGAGGAGCTTGACGGGCTACAGTCCATAGGGTTGCAAAGAGGCAGACACCACTGAAGCAACTTAGCATGCATGCACGCACCACCTTAGTTACGAAATATTATTCCCATTTCACAGATGAGGAAATGTGGCAATTCAGTCCAGGTGATGGAGCTCAAACTCCAAGTGTTTCTCTGTTTGGAAAGTGAGTACCCAAAGTGAATGGTGCAACTCCTCTAGGACACTTCTTAGCTAGAGGTTCAGGCTGTGTGATGACATCAAGAAAGGAGAATCACACAGGCGAAGGGACGTTCGGTGGGTCGATTAGCACACCCACACTTCCAGCCTGACCACCAACCAAGCTGCACCAGAATCAGCCTCCATATTTAGTTCCTTCTGTCTGTCTTTAAGTAAATCACCACACAGTCTTCATCCCTTCCTACCACTCTCCTCAGAACGCGTCCAAATTTATCTACGCTTAAAAGCATAAGACTGCACAGGCAAGTGCTGACAGCTTAATCGCAACGATACTTCATAGAAGGGCTAAATCACAGTGAGAGCTGATTCAGCTCCCATTTAAAATACGAATCGGAACATCAACATGCAGTAAACACAGGATTTAGTTGCATTTCTTCCTCAGCACGGAGGTCCTGTTTATTGCCAAGCTTGTCTGGCCCTCTGCCTTCCTCGAGGTAGTGCTGATAATTGTCCATCATAATGTGTCTCAGATTCTGGACACACGTTCTCTAAAGGCGCATGTGAATTCTTTACAAGTGGAATGCATATAAATATCCCCGTATCCACCTATCAGAAATACTGAAAGTATTAATACCTTCTTTACAGTCCTGTTAATCCCCTTAGGATTTGGCTTTAGAAGATATAGGTACACAGAGGGTTAAGATGTATTGGGAAAGCACCCCTCCCCCCACCACTGCCCCTCTGCTTTAAGGCAGAGTTAACCATGAGAACATAGCATTTTTCATTTCCCATCCCTCCAGTAAGTAAAATCTTATTAAAACCTTGATGCTTTTGCTATACGAAGACAGACACACAAAAGGACAAAGTATTTCCAAAGAACATCATTTCATTAATTGAATCTTCCTAGAAAAAGGATTTCTTTTGAACTAAGAGAAGGGTCTATAGAGAACCCGCCTCTCAAACCTGACCGAATGCATTAAGAAAGCAGTTCTCTGGAGCAGTTTCCTTGGTGAGGAGATCCTTTCCAACCTGTCAAGGTCCACTTTAAAAGAAGTTATGGGCAATCAGGGGCCACCAGGGAGTCGCTTTCATTCTCTTCAAATGATCTTTCCCTCTGAGCTACTCTAGAGCAGCCCTCACCATCCCTGGAGACTCCTTCATACTGCGTTTCCAGCCGGGCATCAGGACAGAAAAACCTACAATTGTTCCTTCCTAAACTTCAAGACAGATTAACCGGTCATCAGTCAGAAATGTCAAGGATTCGCTGTGCTAATGAGTCACATGAATAATAGTACTTCAACTCCTTAAACAAGGAGTTAAAAGCCAACTGTTAACCTGTATTATTGCCAGTAACCTTAAACTCAAATGACATAGCTGTGTTCTAGCTTTTCGCCCCCAGGAAATACTCCGTGTACATTTAAATGCATGCAGACATACCAATATAAAGATTCATCTGTGCTGTAGTTGTTCACAACCGTACCCTGTTTCTATGCATCGCACGCTTAGAATGTTTATCACGAAGAACTCAAATAATATGTAAGGACATTTAGAGCAAATACTACACAAATTCTGCCAATCCCGTTTTGATATTCTTTCTTAAACTGTATTTTTGACATCAGCTTGGACTATTTCAATAAGTTTTTCCAGATCAACTAAAAAATATTCCCTGACAAACTTTCTGGCCTCAAGTTATGTTCGTTTATTGCCTCAAGCTAGTTAAAAATCAATTCCCAAGTGATAGCTTCTAAAGGGAAAGATACACATGTACTCCAGGAAAACACAAATTACTTTTCACCTTTAGATACGAAACAGGTCTCCTGCAGCTCCGGGTTCTGATTTATCCGCTGTCACATCCGAAGCCCATCCCCGCAGTCCCTTCCTGCACGTCAGGCTTCGCTGTTCGGATCACGTCTAAGTTTTCAAGGTAAGCAGGTCACCCTCGGCGACTGGAATGACAGCGGAAGAGCAGGCACTCACCCCAGGCGGTCAGACCCGGGACGCGGGCGCCCTAAAGCGCGGGAGGCGACCTGTCGCGCCCCCTCCTCCGGATCCAGGCGGGGAGGGCAGGAGCGGGGCCGGCCCAGCTAGGGTGGAAGGGAGGCTCCCCGCCTCCCACCTCTGCGGACCACGGTCAACGCCACGGTCGCTGGTCCTGGCCGCGAGGTATGGGGGCGGGCAGCACTACGAAACCGAATAGTTCCA
>NW_011494677.1:10359127-10378879 GCF_000754665.1 Bison bison bison | reverse complement strand
TTCTCATTTGATCCTGGCAACCACCTTCTGCCACCGAAAGGTCCCCATTGGGTATCTGGCAAAACCGGAGATCAGAGGGATTCAGTCCCAGGTGCCGCTGCTCGCTCTCGCCAGATCTTTTCACTCACATGGCCTTCGGACTAGACCCATCCAAGTAGCGTCAGTCAGAAGAAGGGATGGAACTTAGGTTGAAAGTTTCTGCGGCAAGTTGGACACAGATTCCTCCCTCCCCAGTCCCCCGCTTCTGTAACAGTAGGGCTAACTACTTTCTATCAGGTCCTTCGCCTGGTCCAACAACTTAATCTTCAGAGGCCTATGACTTAAAAATGCGGCTACCCGATATTGGAAAAATAACATGTTGAGTAACTGTTCTGCCCCTCCTTGTGTTTGAGTATGACACTCCTGACCCCATGGGACAGAGATGAGTTGAGTTGTATTTCCAGGCACGGTTTTCTGTGGGGACCCAACTACACCTCTCATATAACACCTCGATGATGTTATTTAAGGCAGTACCAAGAGGAGCTCAGCAGATACAGTTTGTGATTCTGGAATAGTTTTCTAGTGACTTACTATATTGGGAAACTTTGCTTGGGCATCTCTGTCTTAATGCCCAAGGGTAATCAAGTTGACATTTCCTTTTATATAAACTCCGTTTGGCATTTAAAAGGGGAAGAATCATGAGTCTGATGGTACATGTTCTTCTTGCCCAGAATGCCAGCCCACAGAAGTGCCACTGCTCATTTTTGTTTCCATTCAGTAGAGTTAGAGCTGCATTGTGTCCTTGGACGAGGGCTCCATACTGGATACTGGGGTATTCCTTGCTGCTGCTACTGCTGCTAAGTTGCTTCAGTCGTGTCTGACTCTGTGCGACCCCATAGACCTCCACCGTCCCTGGGATTCTCCAGGCAAGAACACTGGAGTGGGTTGCCATTTCCTTCTCCAATGCATGAAAGTGAAAAGTGAAAGTGAAGCCGCTCAGTTGTGTCTGACTCTTAGCGACCCCGTGGACTGCAGCCTACCAGGCTCCTCCGCCCATGTTCCTTGCTGCTGCTGCTAAGTCGCTTCAGTCGTGTCTAAAAGGGCAGCGGGAGACAAAACTGCATATATATATGGGTTTTATGGGCCTCTCCCTTTTCCTGAACTATGTAAAAAATAACACTACCAAAAATCTCAATCTTTCTCAAGCACCTGTCCTGGTTCTCTGCTTTTCTCTATCTTCTTTCCCTGGACAGCCTCATCCATTTTGATGACTGCAAGCAGAATCTCTGTGAAGGTGTCTCAAGAGCTGGTCTTTGCATAAACCTCCCAACCCATATTGCCAGCAGCTTGCTTGACATCCCCTGCAGAGTGACCGCAGTACATTTGAATCTGAGGTCCTGTGCCCTCCATGACCTCATCCAGCTTCTCTTTGCATTTCTCTATCAATCCCATCCTCCCACTCCCCTGGTTTCACAAACTCTTTGCTTCTCCTGGCCCTCCGTATCCCACTGGCAGCCACCATCTACCATCAATCTTTGCAATACTTGTATTTACCTACTTCCCTCCCTTCTAACTGTTTCTACTTTACTTGTTTATGTCCTATTCCTTCTCACCTATGTGATTATATTGTTTAATTCCATGTCCTGACTTTCAAAACCATCTCTTCTTTGAAAACTTTTAGCTTTTATCTGGAACTAATCACCCTGTCCTGAGACTTTAGTGGTCTTTATCTGTGTACCTCCTATAACACTTATCACCAACTTTTGAAAGTATTTGTTCATTTTTTTTTCAACAAATATTCATTGAACATCTATTATGTGCCAGGCACTATGCTAGGAAAACAGTGGTGAACAAAACAGATAAAATTCCTACCCTCGTAATACAAAGTTGAGATGACAAACATTAATCAAATAATCACAGATAGCAAAAATGAAATATGTCATCCAAACTGAAACCGGTCCCAGGGAGGATAGGTACAGACTGTCATGAAAGTTCACGTGTCTAATCTCTCTCCTTGCGGGAATTTGGCCGACTCAGCCTCAATATGTAGCCCAGAGCTGTATGTGGGGAGGTGTTCAGAGTTTTTGTTGAATGAACATATGCATCTATTTTTTACATGTAAGTGACTTGATATGTTTCTATATTGCAAAGTATTGAATAAAATAACGACAAACACTCATCACAACCCACTGTCACTTAAGTTATTGGCTATTGTTCCATTACGGCAAATCCATGGATCGTCTCTCTCTAAATGCATCCTGTTTTCTTTGTCAGCATGGTGACAGGTGAATTTTTTGTAATCCCAGTAGCATTATCAAGAACATTCTTTATGGCAGAAGTTCTTCTATGTACGAACAGTTTACTGTTCTCACCAGCATCAGCCCCTTCTTCACCTTCCGTATAGTTCAAAACATTTGCTGAGGAAGTAAAATAGCCTTGTGTTTTCTGCCCTGCTGGAAACTGTGTCATCCTCCACCCTCTGGGTCATTTCCCTGCTTCCTCTCCATCTCTGTAATTGTGTGAGCATTGTTTCTGCATCCCCTTTCTTTTCATTTCTGCTGTGTTGCTTTTTAACATCTTTTGCTTGTGATCCTGTCATTTTTGGGAATCAGTCTTTCACTGGAACAGTAAGTGACACATGTCTCCTAGTTTATTTTATCTTTTTTTTTTTGTAGTGCTACTACGGAGAAGGCGATGGCAACCCACTCCAGTACTTTTGCCTAGAAAATCCTATGGACGGAGGAGCCTGGTAGGCTGCAGTTCATGGGGTCACTAGAGTCGGACACAACTGAGCGACTTCACTTTCACGCATTGGAGAAGGAAATGGCAACCCACTCCAGCGTTTTTGCCTGGAGAATCCCAGGGACGGGGGAGTCTGATGGGCTGCCGTCTGTGGGGTCACACAGAGTCAGACACGACTGAAGCGACTTAGCGGCAGCAGCAGCAATGCTACTATGTAATTCTTTTTCAAAGAAGCACTTTTGAAAAAAAGACACAGAATCTCAAGTCTGATTTTTTTAATCTATTGTTTGTTTTCAGCCTCAAATAGATATGGAGTGGGAAAGTGACCTTATTTTCATGGTAGGAAAATAAAGAGTAAAAAAGAAGTTCAAACAACAGAAAATGTGTCATATAAAAACTAGAACATTTAGCATGTAGAAAAATACAGAGACGTGATTTTGAAGATAAATTTAATGACCTGGAAATACAATAAAATGTTAAGTTAAAAAGCATTTTGAATAGATTTTAGGTTAGGTAAATCATATGTTCACATATGTGTACAGGAAAAATACTGTGTAAGTATACCAAAATGATAATAGTGATTTTCTCTGAGTGATACAATTTTCACTGTTACATTCTTCTATATATTTTTTTAAAGAGAAGGGGATGATATGCAGTTTCATAGCAAAGCATATTTCTATTTGTAGCCACAGTCTGTCCTCATGGATTTTATGGATTGTGCCTCCCTGCTGTTATTAACACTAATCAAGTATGTGAGAAGTAGTATTAACATATGAAAGGCCCTCTTGTTTCTTTCCTTTAATATTATTTTAAATACTCGGGTGCCGCAGTTTAAGTCCAGTTGTTTTAAATATAGAAGTCACAATTACCACACTGTTTCCATACCGGAAAGCTGCTCATGGCTATGTTAAAGACGCAGCCATATGTGCCCCATCTTGTACTGTGCTTAGATTACTTGTTGTATTTATGTTCTGCTTGGAGAAGGCAATGGCACCCCACTCCAGTACTCTTGCCTGGAAAATCCCATGGACGGAGGAGCCTGGTAGGCTACAGTCCATGGGGTCGCTAAGAGTCGGACACGACTGAGCGACTTCACTTTCCCTTTTCACTTTCATGCATTGGAGAAGGAAATGGCAACCCACTCCAGTGTTCTTGCCTGGAGAATCCCAGGGACCGGGGTAACCCCAGTGGGCTGCCGTCCATGGGGTCACACAGAGTCAGACATGACTGAAGCGACTTAGCAGTTGTTAGGTACAGTCAAATGTCAACCCCCTGGGTAAACATCTTGATTACATCTACCTATTGTTAATGGTGATCTTGAGTTTATCTGAATGTCGACTCTAGGAAAAATGGAGATGTAGATTCATTGTGTGTGTGTGCTTGCATGCGTGTGCATGCGTGCTTATGTGCGCACTTACGTGTGTATATGCAGTTGCCAAAGATTAGATATTCTGGGGAAGATGGAAGGTGAATTTTAAAGTGGTTTTTATTTTTCCTTGATGATAATTTTGGAACTCTCTTGTGGGGTTAAAACTTTTTTTTAAATTTAGACTAAATTAGTAATTAAGATTAGGTCCTAATACATGGCTTCCCTGGTGGCTCAGTGATAAAGAATTCGCCTGCAGTGCAGGAGATGCAGGAGTCCCAGGTTCAATCCCTGGGTCAGGAAGAACCCCTGGAGGAGGGCATGGCAACCCACTCCAGTATTCTTGCCCGGGAAATCCCATGGACAGAGGAGCCTGGCAGACCATGGTCTGTGGGGTCACAGAGGGTCAGACTAAAGTGACTGAGCACCCACCCACCCACATTACTAGAAGTCAACTTGATGTAAAATAGTTGCAGAAAACTGTACAATAACAAAAGTTGTTGGAAAATCACTTGTAATTGTCACATCACGGTGTTTTATCTTCTGAGAACAAGCAAGACAATACTGCTCTCCCACAGTCCTACCACCAGAATTACAATGACCAGAGTTCTTTGACCCCGATCTCAACCAAGATCTCTGGGTTTTAGATGATTCACCTGAAAATTTAGGGAACCAAGTTATACCTCCATGGGGTCGTAAAGAGTCGGGCAGGAGTGAGGGACTCACACTTTCACACTTGGTACCTTGTTTATCTTACCCGTTTATGATCTTAAGGCTGAATAAGAGCTTCCTATTTTCCAATCTGAATTTAAAAGGATCGGATGAGGAGCTCATAGGTGGTACTAGCTTCTATTTAATTCACAGGAAGAATTTAGGAAGAACTTGCAAGATGAAAGAGGAAGGAGATTTATTTCAAGGGGCTCCAGAGGGCAGACTTGGGCCAGCAAAGGCAAGTTACAGGCCAGCACATTTAGACTCAACAAGAGCAAGATATTTCTGGAGTTTGAGCTGCCTGGAACCCAGCTCCTTTTAACAGGTACAGTTCTTTGTATCTGGATAGACAGACAAAGAGGCCCTCTGACTTATCGCCGACCTTTTCAGAAGGAATCCACACGTAGGATGGGAGATCATGCTTCCCAGGCACCCACAGTCCCTTCCCAAGAACCATGGGATTATTTGATGTGTTGTTGACAAAGGGTGTTGAGAAACGGTAGAACACAAAGTCTCTTCAGGCGTTTGGACAAAGAATGAGGCTGATATTTTTACAACACAGCCTTTGCCATGCTGGTTTCTCCTTCCTTCTCCAGTTGGTTTCATCTTTTGTATTATGGAAAAGCAACTGATTGTTTTTGGAAATAGCAGTCAAGCAAAGATATACACTAACATGAGGAAGAGCTGCAAAGATCAGTTTCACCCATTATTCAAGGCAGTTGGCTGAGACCAGAGCAGGGTATTGGTTCAGTGGTTTAGTTGCTAAGTTGTGTCCAGGTCTTGCAAAACTATGGACAGTAGCCCATCAGGCCTCTTTGTCCCTAGGATTTCCCAGGCCAGAATACTGGCGTGGGTTGCCATTTCCTTCCCCAGGGCATCTTCCCAACCCTGGGATTGAACCTGAGTCTCCTGCACTGTAGATGGTCTCCTGCAATGCAGGCAGATTCTTTACTGCTGAGCCACCATGAGAAAGGGCTGCAAAAATCGGTTTCACCTTGTTATTCAAAACAGTTGGCTGAGCAAGGAGTATAACCTAAAGACTATGAGGAATCTGTGTGCAGATCATCAGAGAAAACAGCATCTGTGGCTTGAGTAAGACTGGGCTCATACCTGCTCACTTGGAATTTGTTCTTCCTTTTCCTCTTTAACATGCGAAACAAAAAGGAAATAAGATAATGAGTAGGGAGGTAACTAAAAGCATTAAAAAAATTCAACTGAGCAATCAGAAAAGCCACAGGAGGCCAGAAAAAGGGTATGTTGGGTTTTGCAAATTATTTTTTCCTTTTTTAAAGATTTTTTTTTAACTTTTGTGGAAAACTTTTAATGTCTTTATTGCATTTGTTACACTATTGTTTCTGTTTTGTGTTTTGATTTTTTGGCCACGAGGCATGTGGGAACTTGACTCCCTGACTAGGAATCAAACCTGCACTCCTGCATTGGAAGGCACAGTCTTAGCCACTGGACCACCAGGGAAGTCCCTGTTTTGTTTTCTTATTTAAAAGGAAAATGAACAATCATCACCTAACAAGAATAACAAAACAGAAAAAAATGCCTTCCTACGGGGAGGATTACAAGTGAACTGGCCCAGAGGTTGAAGTCATTGCCAGTTAGACAGGTGGGAAAGCCCTTGGCCCAAACATTCTCTGTTATTGCAGGAGCAAACTCGTCCATCATTTTGGATAGTGGCTCTTCCATTCCCGAAGGCCAAAGTTCTTTTGCACTTACTGTTCTGGCCACATACAGGCATGGTAATGTAATATACATAGCCATCCCTCGTGAGCTCAGTTCTATCTGATAGGAAATCAAATCAGTCTAATGTGAAGAGAACAATTTAAGAGAAGTGCCAAGCACAATTTTCCTATATCCAAACTGAGTCCACGTTAAAATAATTTTCTTTACCCATGGGCTAACTTGACTGAAGAAATGTTCATGCAAGAGAGAAAGGCGTCTTACGTGGGAATAAAAATGAACTCTTTTCCAAAAATTCTATTTACATCTAAATTCATAAACTACAGCATATTGAACATTCAGTATATTTTAGTTCCAGCTTTAAAGAAAGTCTGAAATGGCTTGGAGTTCTAGAGTTCTGTGTGTCTGATTGTCACGTTCAACCGTTCAGTGAAATTTTATCTTAGAAATCATTTGAAATTAGTCCAAATGATTTGGGATCCAGGTACATGTTAGAGAAAGAAGGGGAAAAACAAGGATTTGAAAAGATATCTTTGCTCTTTACTATTGACTGAGAGAGAAAAAAATCTTAGAGCAGGGACTGTTTGCTTCTCAGCAGGTTAAACTTTAATGTTACTGGCCGATTATTCTAACATGAGAGTAAAGCGAAGAATTTCCTCTGGGAATTTTTCTTGATTTCATGAGAAAATAACATAAAAGAATCACATCATGTTAATAAAGCAGTTGTGTGTACATATAAAGAGATGGAAGGAATTTTTGAGGTATTAGAGTATGTATGAAATAAATGTTTACTCTAAAAATATCTGAAAATTCACAATTATATGAAAAAGATGCATAACTGTACCACTTCAGGACACTATCCTTAACACTGTAGTGCATTTCCTCCCTGTCTGCCTGTGAGTCCATTTAATATTTTTAAAATCAAAATTGGGTATTGTATTCATTTTTATTTTAAATTGTATCTTTGTGCAACATATCACGTTGTTAAGTAATCTCCCAAAACCCTGCTGTTAACATCATTGTAAAAATTCATTTAAAAAATATTTAGCACATGCCAGGTATTAGAGAAGGAAATGGCAACCCACTCCAGTGTTCTTGCCTGGAGAATCCCAGGGACAGAGGGCCCTGGTGGGCTGCCGTCTGTGGGGTCGCACAGAGTCGGACACGACTGAAGCGACTTAGCAGCAGCAGCAGCAGCAGGTATTGGACAAAGTACAGCAATGCATTAACTATGTAACCTTCAGGAGAGCCCAAGGCAACAGTATCATTACTATTATCTTTGTTTTTTAACAAATGGGGAAACTGAGCTCAAGAGAAGTTAAATAACTTGCTCAAAGCTAATAAATGATGGGCTGGGACTTAAAATGATTTCGTTCTAACCTCAACGCTAGTATTCTTAATTATTATGATCGACCACCTCTACATGATGAATGTAAATGATCCCAATAAAAATGTCAAAAGTTTTATTTACTTCTTTATTTTTACTTGTCAGAAAATCAATTAACTTCCTTGAGAAGCCTTCCTGAATAAATCACTGTGACAGCTGTATGAATTGCATCTCCCCTCAGAGAGCAAATATTGCTCTCTACACAAGGTTTTCAGTTTTCCTTTTTGAAGCTCTGAATTTTAAAAGGCAGTACTGTGCATTTGTCTCTGTGTTTGGAGAACACTATAAGCCTACGTTAGAGCTGTATGAAAATCTGGAGAACATTATATCTGCGTCTCTTTTTGTAGTAATGTTGTATGAGTCATAACGTAAGGCCGTAATTACTGTGGCTCTGTCTCTTGGCACTTACTGTAGGTTATTCTGTGTTACTTCTCTCATTATGTGCAAGTCCTGATGCCTTTCTTGTTTATAAGCTCCTTCAGTATATCGTCACTTCTTGCATGTTCAGAGTCTAGCACATCACCTTGCAAAACAATTTCTCAACACTTGTTTGTAATATACATGATGGTGATTATGGTCTGAGAATTAATACTTAAATACTAAATGTGTGCATACTCAGTCACTCAGTCATTTCCAACTTTTTGTGACCACATGGACTGTAACCTGCCAGGCTCTTCTGTCCATGGAATTTTCCAGGCAAAAATACTGGAGTGGGTTGCCATCTTCTATTCCTTGGGCCCTTCTGGACCCAGAGATGGAACACGAGTCCCTGAGTCTTCTGTGTTGGCAGGTAGATGCGTTGCCACTGTTCCATCTTGTTGTCATTGTTGTTCAGTCACTCGGTCATGGCCGACTCTTTGTGACCCATGGACTGCAGCTCGCCAAGCTCCCCTGTCCTTCCCTGTCTCCCAGCGTTTGCTCAAACTCATGTCCATTGAGTCAGTGATGCCATGCAGCTATCTCATCCTCTGTCGCCCTCTCCTCCTCCTGCCCTTTCCCAGCATCAGGAAATGAGTTCCAATGAGTTGGGTCTTGGCATCAGGTGGCCTAAGTATTGGAGCATCAGTCCTTCTGATTAATATTCCAGGTTGATTTCCTTTAGGATTGGCTGGTTTGATATCCTTGCAGTCCAAGGAACTGTCAAGAGTCTTCTCCAGCACCACAATTTAAAAGCATCAATTCTTTAGTGCTCAGCCTTCTTTATGGTGCAATTCTCACATCCATATGTGACAACTGGAGAAACCATAGCTTTGACTAGATGAACCTTTGTTGGCAAAGTAATGTCTCTGATTTTTAATATGCTGTCTAGGTTTGTCATAGCTTTTCTTTCAAGGAGCAAGTGTCTTAATTTCATGGCTACAGTTACTGTCCTAGTGATTTTGGAGCCTAAGAAAATAAAATATGCCATTTTTTTTCATTTTTTCCCTATTTGCCATGAAGTGATGGGACCAGATGCCATGATCTTTGTTTTTTGAATGATGAGTTTTAAGCCAGCTTTTTCACTCTTCTCTTTCACCTTCATCAAGAGGCTCATTAGTTCCTCTTCACTTTCTGCCATAGGTGTGGTATCATCTGCATATCTGAGGTTATTGGTATTTCTCCTGGCAGTCTTAATTCCAGCTTGGAATTCATACAGCCCAGCATTTTGCATGATGTACTCTGCATAGAAATTAAATAAGCAGGGTGGCAATATACAGCCTCGTCATACTCCTTTCCCAGTTTTGCCAGATGATTGTTCCATGTTAGGTTCTAACTGTTGCTTCTTGACATGGATATAGGTTTTTCAGGAGGCAGGTGAGGTGGTCTGGTGTTTCCACCTCTTTAAAAATTTTCCACAGTTTGTTATGATCCACACAGTTAAAGGCTCTAGTGTAGTCAATGAAGCAAAAGTAGATGTTATTCTGAAATTTGCTTGCTTTTTCTATGATCCAGTGTATGTTTGCAATTTGATCTTTGGTTCCTCTGCTTTTCTAAATCCAGCTTGTATATCTGGAAGTTCTGGTTCACATACCGTGGAAGCCTAGCTTGAAGGATTTTGAGCATAACCTTGCTAGCATGTGAAATGAGTGCAATTGTACAGTAGTTTGAACATTCTTTGGCATTGCCTTTCTTTGGGCACCTGAGACGCCCTAAATACTTAAATGCTTCAATGAATTACCTTCATAGATGATTTTATTTCTGTGGCACAGACAATGCTAAGTGGTGACAAACTGGTGTACTTACATTCTCAGCACACGGAGAAATGACCTAGTCATGTCTCCTTTCCAGTTTAGTGGGACCATGTCTGCGTGACTTAGTTCTGGCAACAAGAATGTGGGCAGAAGTCATGTATGCCCTTCCAGGCATGGTCCCCACTGCCTGCAGCCTCCTCAAGATCAAGAGGCTTGATCTCTCTTTCTGTCTCTGTTTCTGCCTCTGTGTCTCCCTCTGTCGCTCTTTGTCTGTGTGTCTGTCTCTCTCTCTCAGATCCACGCACACACAGCTTCAGGGAAGACATAACTAGTGGATGCATAGGGATGTGGATCTCCTTATGGAAGGCTGCCGACTGAATACCAAATCTGGCTGTGATGGGATGTGAGTTGTTGAGAGTCAGGGGTTGTTTCCAGCACTTCGTATCCAACTGCGTTTGTCACGTACTGTTTCTCGTGCACTTTGGACACCAGGCCCTTCTGTCCTCTACAGTCATGGTTCTCTTCCATTTAGTCCCACTATTTCTTCCACCTGAAATTCCCTCCTCCCATATCTGTGCCTTTTAAAACCCTACCTATGACTCAGCTCTAATGTCCTTTGTGTGAAGCTGTATTTCCTATCACAGGCGATCTAATTTTGCTCTGCTCTAAACTGTTACTGAACTTCATTTGCTTATTGTGTTTTCATCATCGAGTGTGGTGCCATGGTGTCCCTGGTATTGGCCCAGTGTTGGCGTTTGTGAGCATTCAGTCATGCTTGTCAACCAGTGACTGAGTGAAGGAGCCGTGGCAGATGAGTGCCTGACATTCTTTACAGATTGGATAAGCTCTTTGCTTGTAGGGTCACATATAATTTATTTCTGTATTTCCCAGCAGCAAACACAGAGTGTGGCACTTGGGAGGCAATTAAAATATACTTGTGGCGGCATGCTCACAAAACATGCTGAACTTTTTTTTCTTTTTAAAATTTTAAATTGGAGTATAGTTGATTTACATGGCGTATGGCAGGGTCACTTTGCTGAACACCCGAAACTAGCAAAGTATGCTGAATTTAAAAGGGTCCCAAGCTTACCAAGTTCTGCCCAGGGTAGCCTGATTTACCAGTATTTCATGAGAAAACAAAACTCAGACCTTTTAAGGTGCCAAAAAAAGAAAGAAAAGGCTGTGGAATGGCTAAAGTGCAATCAGTGATGGTGGAGAGAAGTGTATTTTTTTCCCTTAGAATAGGTGTTCATCAGGGTTTCATAATTCTTTGAATATTTAATAACACTCCCAGATGGGAAATTCATCATTAAACTTGACCTAAATTCCTTTTGTTGCAATTTCAAGTCTTCCATGATTCTTAGTTACCCTACAATCAGCACACTTTGAAGCAGGAAGAGGTTCCGTTCTCATAAGCTATTTCTGTCTGGTTGATGTATTTACAGAAGAGATGGTAATGATTCAACTGCTCTGGATCAATACTGCTGTATTGTTTCAGGAAAGACAGAGTTTTGAGAGTCCTCTACCGTGTATTACATTTCACTTGTGGTTTCTGTAATTTGTCACAAATTCATGCTTACATGGAGGTGGCAAATTAGACCCTCATAATCTGGGGAGAAAGTAATGGGGTAGCAACCTGTGAGGCTGCCTCTATTGCTGAAGCCTCAGGAATTAGTACTATCCCAGTGATACAATCAGGGAGTGTGTCACACGTGAATAAGTAAAGTGGTGAAAATTCCATGGAATTAATTATTAAGAATATGGCCATTATCCAAAATATAAACACAATGATTTCAGAAAATATAGCTAAGCACTGAAAATGCCTACCATAATCGTTAGTGTACTAAACAACCCCAAGTTATACCCTGAAGTATAATAAAATATATTTATTGCCAAATATCAAAAGGGCAGCAAAATACGCTTTTGCATTTTAATTGTAAGATCCAACTATGTTTTGGTGAAAAATTAAACAATAAGTAAGATGTACAGATTTTTTTATATTGGCTCTTTTCATGGCCTCTTTCCCACCCCAGATGCACTGTCCTTCCCAGAGATCACTTTTATTAAGGGTGTGTGTAATGTCTCTAGAAAAGTGAAAGTCGTGTCTGACTCTTTGCAACCCCATGTAGTATAGCCCACCAGGCCCCTCTGTCCATGGAATTCTCCAGGCAAGAACACTGGAGTGGGTTGCTAATTCCTTCTCTAGGGGAATCTTCGAAACCCAGGAATTGAACCTGAATCTCCTAAATTTCAGGCAGATTTTTACTATCTGAGCCAATGTCTCTAGACTTCTATGCAATTGCCGATAAGTTTTTGCCTGTACAAATATGATGGAGAGCAGTTTTTACATAGATGTTATCTTACTGCATATATTATTCCACAACTTGCTTTATTATTCAACCATTATATTTTGAAAACACATGTCCATACAGATAGATTTGCCTCATTCGTTTTTAACTGCTGTTGCAACATCCATCATGTGGATTTACTACATTTTATTTAACCATGTCTCCAAGGACAGAGATTTAAATTTACTCAATATTTATTATTATGAATTGCTATAAAGAAAATCACTGCCTATGTCCTTATAGGCACAAATATGAGTATTCTTACAGATTGGAAAGTGTCAGGTAAATACAGTATCTGTATCAAAGGATATTTATCAGTTCAGTTCAGTTCAGTCACTCAGTCATGTCTGACTTTTTATGACCCCATGGATTATAGCATGCTAGGCTTCCCAGACCATCACCAGTTCCTGGAGCTTCCTCAAACTCATGTCTGTTGAGTAGGCAATGCCATCCAACTATCTCATCCTCTGTCATCCCCTTCTGCCTTCAATCTTTCCTGGCATCAGGGTCTTTTCCGATGAATCAGTTCTTTGCATCAGGTGGTCAAAGTATTGGAGTTTATTTATTTATATTTATATATAAATATTTATATTATTTTATATAAATATTTTATATATTATATAATTATAAATTTATTTTATGTAAATATTTGTATTATTTTATTATCTTATTATATATAAATATATATTTATATTAATTCAGTTCAGTCGCTCAGTCATGTCTGACTCTTTGTGACCCTGTGGACTGCAGCTTGCTAGGCTTCCCTGTCCATCACCAACTCCTGGAGCTTACTCAAACTCATGTCCATCGAGTCATTGATGCCATCCAGCCATCTCATCCTCAGTCATCCCCTTCTTCTCCTGCCTTCAATCTTTCCCATCATCAGGGTCTTTTCCAATGAGTCAGTTCTTCACGTAAGGTGGCCAAAGTATTGGAGCTTCAGCTTCAGCATCAGTCCTTCCAATGAACACCCAGGACTTATCTCCTTTAGGATGGACTGGTTTGATCTCCTTGCAGTCCAAGGGACTCTCAAGAGTCTTCTCCAATATCACAGTTCAAAAGCATTATATTTATATTATATAAGGATATTTATAGTGCATTTAAAAATTCCATGGCTGTTCCTCAGTAACCTTCCACAAGAACTACGCTTCTTTATTGTCCCATTAACAGAATGAGCATATCAATTCTGGATGTGAAAAGTCATTTTGTTGAGAATACCTCAGTTTAAAAAAAATCCAGATCTTGATATAAGTGTGATTCCCCCTTGTGGCTTCTGGCGTGGAAGAAAAGTAGGAGAGTGTGGTGGAGGCTGGGACTTGTGCAGTAGGCAGCGGAGATGGTGATGATGCTGGGGTTGTGATTAAGACGGCAGAGGTGGAAGACGTTTAGGAGGGAGCAGGGGCAGAACCTGTGACTGAGGAGGAGACTAGAGGGGAAGGGAAGGGAGCGTTCTAACGGCACTCAGGTTTCTGATCTGGTGACTGGGTGGAGAGCAAAGCCATTGGCTGAGATGGGAACATGGGAGCCAGAGCAGGTTTGGGATCTAGTGATGAATTTGGCTTTGGACATGTCTGCAGGGTCTCAAAAGTGTCTAGGTCATGCTCCTCATTTTCTAGCTGAAACAGGGGCAATCTTGAGGAACCTTGTGACCCACTGCACACAGTAAGGCACTGGTAGCCCCAGAGAGACTTTCTTCCCTGCTTCCTCAAGGTCTAATGTACGACAAATATTTTCTACCAGTTAGGGCAAGTCTTTTTAATTTTGTTTGTGTTTCTGTTTTTCATGTAACAGCTTTAAAATTTTAGGTAGTCAAACCTATCAATTTATCATACAGGGGCCTCTGGGGTTTGTATTTTGCTTATGAAATCTCTCCTCTTCTCACGATTATAAAAATACTGGCCTGTGTTTTCTTTTTTTAAATATTTATTTATTTGACTGCCCCAGGTCATAGTCACGGCATGTGGGACCTAGTTCCCTGACCAGGGATTAAGCCAGGGCCCTGGCACTGGGAGCACAGAGTCTTAGCCACTGGACCGCCAGGGAACTTTCTAGCCTATATTTTCTTATAACACCTTTGTAATTTGTTATGGTGCAAGATAAGGATCATGGGTAATAATAGAATACCTCACTCAAAGATTGTTCCACTCTCTTCCAGATTTCAGTTTCACTAGGACTTTTAGATGAGAGTCTGGTTCCCTCAGTAGGAGATACTTACAAGGCTTGTATTTGAACTGAGTTGTTTAGAGAGAAAAGAAGGACGTGGGGTATTCATCTGGCAGACTTGGATCTTGGCAGTACCAGCAAGTTCTAGATTCAATGTCTATGGTGGCTGCTTCTCATTAGGCAGATGGGTTCCTATGTTGGCTGCTTCCTGAGATAGCAGAGGGTTGTTCTGAGGCAGCTGTGGTAGCAGCTCCCAATTCTGCAGCTGCCTCTGGTGCGTGCATCAGGTGCCTTAACTGTTTAATTCTGGGGGTTGGTTTTGATAATCATTCCTGGAAATTCAGCCAGGAATCTTTTTCTTCATTTATTTACTAAAACAATGTGAACTCCACATACCCCTTAATAAATTCCTTGTATCTTAAGCTAGTTTGAGTGGATTTTATTACCTACAACTAAGGACCTTAACGAAAACAGAATCCAACATTGTTTTTCATCTAAATCTGTCCGTAATTATATTTTGAGTCAGTTTCTTCATTTTTTTCCATTTTCTCCTTATTTACTTCTATACCCAGTACAATTATAATTACTGTAGTTTTCTGTTATGTTTTAATATAAGTGGGGATATCCCTTTTCATTGATTAGTTTGTTGAAATTTCCTTGATTATTAATGCACATTTTCTTTTTCAAAGGAACTTTAGAATTAATTGGTTGAGTTGCATAAAAATAGGCTTCCCAGGTGCCTCAGTGGTAAAGAATCCACCTTAATGCAGGAGCTGCTGATGCATGGTCTTGAAGATCCCCTGGAGGAGGGCATAGCAACCTACTCCAGTATTCTTGCCTGGAGAATGCTATGGACAGAGGAGCTTGGTGGGCTATAGTCCATGGGACTGCAAAGAGCTGGACACGACTGAAGCAGCCTGGGATACACGAGCACATAAAAATATATCATTAGTGTATGGTTTCCTCTGAATTTAACTTGCATATTAATTTGAGAATATACTTTAAGACAGCAGTTTTCAAATTTTTGGTTTCTAGATCCCTTCATACTCTTAAAAAATTATAGGACTTCAGGGAGCTTTTGTCATATGGAATATATCTATCAATATTTTCCATATTAGAAATGGAGACTGGTAGTTTAGAAATATTTACTAATTCATTAAAAATAACCATAACAATGCACATTGTATTTAAATCTCTATACCATCCGTGCGTGCATGCTAAGTTGCTTCAGTTGTGTCCAACTCTTTGCGACCCTATGGACTGTAGCCCACCAGGCTCCTATGTCCATGGGATTCTCCAGGCAAGAGTACTGGAGTGGGTTGCCATTCCGTCCTCCAGGGGATTTTCCCAACTCAGGGATCGAACCCACGTCTCCTACAGCTCCTGCATTGCAGGTGGATTCTTTTACCGCTGAGCCACTGGGGAAATCCATATATACCATATTCATTATGAAAAATAACTTTGTTTTCTAAAACAAAAGAATAGTGAAAGGGGAGCCCTTACAGTTTTGCAAATCTCTGTAATGTTTGTCTTAATAAAAGAGACCTAGATCCTAATCTGCTTCTGTATTCTGTCAGTCGTGATATGCTCTTTTGATTGAAGTATACGAAAACAAATTTAGTCTGACACATGTATGTCGTTAGAAAAGGAAAGGGTATTTTAATAACTTGCTCAGGTAAGTGTGGATGTTTTTGTTTGATACTACATCACAACCTGATAATTAGTGACTTCATAGAGGTTAGTAAAACTGTGGAATCTGAAATCTTATCAATGAAATTTTTGTACTCTAGTTTATTAAAATCTCTTGATCGTCTTGAAGCTTAAATAGATCTTTTACCCATTCATTTTGTAATATGATGCATTGGCTATTTGGCAAATACTTGTTTAAGGAGTTATGCTGATTTTGCAAATGTTAGCACATTTCATTATACAAAATTATAAAGTTCTTTTCATTAATATAACTACTGAGCTCATCAAAAATGTTGTCAACTTTTGGAAAGCTGACAAGCTTACTATGGTGAATACAAGTTTTCAGAATTATAATTTTCACTTAAAAGCTTAAATTTTAAGCTTAATAATAAACATTGTCAGTTGTTTTCTTTGAACCTACATGCCCACCTCACTTTAAAAATATGTTTGTCATAGTTTTCCTGTCATTTGTTCTCTCAAGTAAAAATGGTGTTCCATGAAAAAAGTAGATTGAGTTTTATTTTTTTTAAATTGCCAAACTTCGAGTTAATAGTTTTTGGCTTTTAGAGTTGAGGTTAAGGAATGTGGACCCGAACTACATTTCCTTCATTACTGATACCTACATTTCTTAGTTCACACTTTGGAGATTATTTTGATGGAACTGAATAATCAATTTATTTTACAAATATATATTTACTGACCTCTGCTGTGGGCCAGACATTATTGTTCCTGGCCCCAAGTATAACACAGCCAAATTGTGAATCTTATATGTTAATGAGGTGAGACAGATTATAGTTGACCCTTGAAGTCAGAGTTGGAGGTGCTAACCCTCCAAATATTGGAAAATCCTTGTCAGACTTTACTGTCTGTCCTCCATATCCATGGTTCTGTATCAGGGAATTCAACCAGGGATGGTATCATAGTGTAGTATGGATTTAGTGAAAAAAAAATCTGAGTCTCAGCAGACCCTCATAGTTCAAACCCATGTTGTTTAAAGGATAACTGTATAAACATTTAAACAGATAAATAGAATCCCCAGTAGTGTAAAAGTTATCAGGAGGGGAAACTTCCCCAGTGGTCGAGTGGTTAAGAATCTGCCCACCAGTGCAGAGGACACAGGTTCGATCCCTAGTCTGGGATGATCCCACATGGCTCAGAGTAACTAAGCCCATGCACGACTACTGAGCCCACTCCCGACCCTGCACTCCAGAACAAGAGGAGCCACCCCAAGGAGAAGCCCACGCACTGCAACGAAGAGTAGCCCCCATTCACTGCAACTAGAGAAAGCCTGCCCTTAACCAGCAATGAAGACCCAGCACAGCTGAAAATTAAAAATAAATAAAATAATTAACTAAGCAATAAAAGCTATCAGGTGAAATAAAGCAGGATACAGACATAGAAAACAACACGGGTGTGATCAGGGGGCAGGGGTGAAGTGGGAGAGGAGCTGTGGAGGGTGAGCAGCAGAGCTGATGGAGCAGGGTGGTCAGGGGAGGGCAGCTTGGCCTTTTGACCAGAGTGCTGTGTGAAGTAGGGCAACAGACAGTGTGAGTATCTGAGGGAAAACCTTTCTGGACAGAGTGAGAAGCAAGCAGTCTGGGAATAGGAATATTTCAGCGTGGTGGGGGGTGGGGCGTAAGAAGCCAGAGGAGCCCCAGCAGAAAGAGCAAGGAAGAGAGCGGAAGGAGGGTCTGCAGCCAGCTGCCATCCCATAAGGACTTGGAATCTTATTCCCAGTGATGGCGCACCTTCTGTAAGGGTGCTGACCAAGGAGGGATGGGATCATGAGCCTTTTGCTTAACCACGTTGAAATGGACCAGTATAATAGGTCCTAGAGTCTGATGATCAGTATCTACTCCAGCCTCTTTCTAGAGCACCTCTTGGTCCTGGAGACACCAGAAAGATAAAACCCACATTCCAGGGTTCCTGTTTAGCAGGAGCTCTGGAGGTAATGTAGGTTCCACTGAACAAATACAGGCACATGAGATTTAGTAGGGTTGAGGCCTTGAGATGGCTGGTTCCTCTGTTTTCTGCTGGCTGGTCTCATTGCCAGGAGAAGCAGCTTCTGATCACGCTGGCTTCCTGTTTGTGGCGAGGCTGTACGGTTTGGGGTGTGTCGCCTTACCAGTCGAGTGATTATAGCAGTGGCGGTAGCTCTCTTGGTGGCCTGGTTCTACCGTATGGATCATCAAAGTTTTGATTGCGACTCAAGCTGGTGTTTGTTTCTGTAGCCTTTTTACTGCTTCTCTTGAAACAGCTTCTAGTCAATTCCTTTCTGCGTTATTAGCAAGATGAAATTCTAGTCTATTCCTCAGGAGAGGAAGCCATGGTGGAATCTGGAAGGCTAATTAGGGGGCTTCTGCAGAACCAGGGTGGAGGATGCTCGGTATTCTGTGGTTTGGACCATGTTCACACACAGGGCTGTGTGAACGCAGTATTAGGAAGCCGTCTTGTCTCTTGTTTTGATGCCTGATGGTCGCAGCGTGGCCTTGTTTAAGGTGGATTTTCTGTGAAATTGTTTATGTTTAAGGGGAGTCCAGCAGTGCATGCAGGCCAGATACTGGCAATACCAAGTTCTGACTGTTAGCATCAGGCTAGCTCCAGGCTCTTGGCTGCCATTCTCCTTCTCAGAAGAAACCAGAAGAGTGTGGTGTTATCCAAGCCAGGATATCAAGATGACTCAAGAAGGGAAAAATGATCAGTTGTTTAAAACCCTGCCACAAAGTCTGGTGATATGGAACTGAGACAGTCCTATTGGACTTTATAATATGGAGTTTTTGGAGACCGTAACAAAAATGTGGAAAGTTAATTGGATTAAAACTTTCTAGAAAAAAATTTGAGTTCTAGTTTTAGCTATTTAAAAAAAAAAGCAAAACTGAGGAATTTTCTGGAGGTCCAGTGGTTAGAAGGCTTCCCAGATGGCGCTAGTGGTAAAGAACCTGCCTGCCAATGCAGGAGACACCATAGACTTGGATACAATCCCTGGGTTGGGAAGATCCCCTGGAGGAGGGAATGGCAGCCCACTCCAGTATTATTGCCTGGAGATTCCCATGGATTGAGGAGTCTGGTAGGCTGTGGTCCATAGGGTTGCAAAGAGTCAGACACAACTGAAGCGACTTGGCTTGCATGCACGCCGGTGGTTAGTATTCAGATTCAATCTCTGGTTAGGAAATTAAGATCAGATCCCACAAACCATGGTGTGGTGGGGAGAACCTACCAATTTGACCTTGGGAAAGTCAGTTCACTTTTATGAATCTAAGCTTTCTATTTGTAGGAGATGAGGTTGACCTTGATGCTTCCTAAACCTTGCGGGGAGACAGCATGGGATAGACTTTATTTTCTTGGGTTACAAAATCACTGCAGACGGTGACTGCAGCCATGAAATTAAAAGACACTTGCTCTTTGGAAGAAAAACTATGGCCAACCTAGACAGCATATTAAAAAGCAGAGACATTACTTTACCAACAAAGGTCCGTCTAGTCAAAGCTATGGTTTCTCCAGTAGTCA
>NW_011494677.1:10354858-10359027 GCF_000754665.1 Bison bison bison | reverse complement strand
GCATCAGCAACTCGATGGACATGAGTTTGAGCAAGCTCTGGGTGTTGGTGATGGACAGGGAAGTCTGTACTGCTGCAGTCCACGGGGTCACAAAGAGTCAGACACGACTGAGTGACTGAACTGAATGAACTGAAGTCATGTCTGACTCTTTGTGACCACACGGAGTGTAACCTGCCCGGCTCATCTGTGCATGGGATTGCTGGAATAGGTTGCTGTTTCCTCTCCAGGAGATCTTCTGGACCCGGGGATTGACACTGAGTCTCCTGCATTGGCAGGCGGGTTCTTTGTCACTGATTCACCAGGGAAGCCAGACATGGTACTAAATCCTGGTTCCACTTCCTAGCTATTGTATTTTAAGGCTGCCATTCAAACTCTTGGAGTCTCAATTGCCCCAACTCTGTGTATTTGACAAGCTGCTGCTTCCCACACCTCTGGCCCTGGCAAACTCTGTTCTCAGTCCATGCCCTTTTTGAAGTAAGACTTAATGTTGCTCCACTGTTGAGTTTATTAAAATATGGGGGATTTTTTGGAAGGAAGAGTGGAAATGGTTTATAGTGCAAATATTTAGCTAGAAAAAAATTTTTAATTCTTTAAAACACTTTTTTCCCTACTGACGTCCCTCCTTCCTGGCCTGCTCTTGGCTTCCTTCCCTTCATCCTTGGACACTGTTTCGTGCAGCCTCTTCTTTCTCTTTTTCTATTTATCTTCTCTATTTTTCTCTGCTTTTCTTAAGCAGAGGCATTTGATACCAAAATCTCCAAGTTATACAATACTTCTGCTCTCTCGAGATCAGCACACATTGGGCTTTTAGGTGATCAGAGCTTACATGAAGTAACCCTTAACAGATTTGAAAAATCAAAAGCATTTAGCTTGTATCAAGTAACAAGTTAGTAAGACTGTTTCTACCTTTATGGGTGTTTGGAGGATTAAATGAGATCTAAAATGTGATGTGTCTAGCTTAGTGTTTGACCTATAATATGTGATCAGTAAAAACAAGTTCTTAGGCTTCCCTACTTCCAGATCTCAATTATTGTGGTCTATGATTTTATCTCTTTTATGTTTTAAGAATAATCATGGAAAATACCTCATGTGCAATTGGAGAGCATTCCCAGATACAGAGTCCTGCTCATCCCAGTGTTCCTTGCCCTTTCAGCACAGTTGCTAAGGACTCACCAGTGGGTTGTTCTGATCCCTTATAATGGTTGCCTTGGGAGTCAGACATAAGGGAATATGCCAGTGGATCAAAGTATGATAAAAACAATGTAAAAGACTTTTGGGGTATATTTTCATATTCATCTCCCAGTTCTTATCTGTCAATTCCTACCCAGTAGCTAAAGATTGGAAAGCTTAAACTTAATGTTCTAGCTTAAATGCAAAGTTCCCAAAACCTTCCAACCTGACAGCAGTAAAATATTTAAGTCTGTTAGTCGTATGGTTCCAGAAATTTCACAGAGATGCTTTTGTCAGATGATTTCCAGCAAGGACATATTAAGATGCATTTATCTCATCTGTCTGTGAAGACCTTGAGCTGAAAACAGACCATTGGAGGGATTTTGCCATAGGATCAGGTCCTTCTTTCAAGTCCTCATCACCTGGCTCTTAGTTTATGACATCTGAAGCGCTAACTTGCCAACAGAGATGAAAGGTAACTATCGATCCAAGATATTGACAGTACGTGGTTGGACTCCTACGTATAACCCAGACACTGGAATGGATTTTTAAATTAACCTCGCTACCCAGTCTTCTCTTCAGCCCCCAGATCTGGAAAAACACTCCATTAACCATCAAATGCTGCGATAATATTTAAAAGCTGCATCTCTCTGTTACCCAGTAACCTCAGATATCTTTCCTTTCCTTGCACCTCAGGTCTGTCTCCCACCTTGGAGATGCAGGCATCTTCCATATGCATTTTTCTCCCCCCAGGATGCAGTGTAATGCCTTATACATGGTAGAAGGAAATCAACAATTATTGAAGCCTGAAGAAAAAACTGAGTACTTATAAGATCCACAATTCAGAGTCCTGAAGTGGTTTATGATTTCTGAATAAGATCCTTGCATTTAGGTCTTATCATCTCAGGAAGCAAGCTGAAACTCTTTATGTAAGAATGCTTGGACCGCAGCCCCCCCCTAAAAAAAAATCCTCTGTTTTCTCACAGGGAAACAGTGTGTCCTCAGAGACTGCTTCACTAAATTAAAAACATGGTCCTACCTTCAGAGCCATGGAGCCCAGTTCCTAAATATCACCTTTCCAAATGTAAAATGCTCCTGTCTGAGTCCAGGGTCCACAGGTTTGGGACCAAGGGACATGGTCTACTGACGTTTTCTCAGTAAGGAAATTGTCACCAGACTTTTGGGACCATCGTTCAAACTCCACATTTATGAAGAGGCCCACCAGGAAGCATCTGTGTGCAGGCCATAGAATCAGGATAGTAAAGGGATGTAAAATTTCTGGGATTTTACATTGCAAACCACTTTCATTAAAGGGCTGGATTAAGGGAGGGATAATTTTAGCTACTGGCTTCCCTGATAGCTCAGTTGGTAAAGAATTTGCCTGCAATGCAGGAGACACCAGTCTGATTCTTGGGCCGGGAATATCTGCTGGAGAAGGGATAGGCTACCCACTCCAGTATTCCTGGGCTTCCTTTGTGGCTCAGCTGGTAAAGAATCTGCCTGCAATGTGGGAGACCTGGGTTTGATCCCTGGGTTGGGAAGATCCCCTGGAGAAGGGAAAGGCTACCCAGTCCAGTATTCTGGCTTGGAGAATCCCAGGGACGGGGAAGCCTGGTGGGCTGCCGTCTATGGGGTCGCACAGAGTCGGACACGACTGATGTGACTTAGCAATAGCAATACAGTCCATGGCGTCGCAGAGTTGGACATGACTGAGTGACTTTCACTAATTTTAGCTTTACATAAACCAATAGTTAAGATGGCTAGGAAATCCTCCAATTGAGTTGAGCTTTTTCTTTGTTTTCTTTCTCCTTTCATCTTCTCCTTCCTCCCTCTCTTCTTTCCTTGTCTGTAGAAAGGAGTAAACAAAACCATATTGCTGTTTTGTGTTGGGAGCAGTATACATTCAGCTGGGTCATAACCTTTTTGTTATTTTGATGCAGTTATTTCATTAGCAAATGACATATTATTCCTGGTTGATTCTTCTGATCAAGATTTGTATTAAATCAATAGACGAGATTAAATCAAGGTAAAGTGAATAGATTTGTAATTCTTTAAATGCAGTCATTCATTTCTAAATCGAATTCCAGCGACAAGCCTAGGCTTGAGTCATCTTCCTTCTCTGATAGGGGAATTTTGTACTAGGCAGGACCCACCTCTGGACAAAGAGGACATAGTAATGCTTTCAGGCTTTGGCTTCAGGAGAACAGACTCAGTGAATGCAGAATAGCTCTCTACAGAGTGCATAAGCAGTGAGAATTAAAGAGATGGTGGAGGACATTTGGAAGAATCTTTCCTTCCTTTTCCCACACACTCTATACATGGATAGGCACATATACCTTGGTAGAGTCCCCAGCTGGTAAATGAAAAAAACTGCACACAAATGTCCAGCCCCTCCAGGCTAGAAGGAACAGCTCAAAACGGGTGACCTTAAAGGAAATCAGTCCTTAATGTTCATTGGAAGGACTGATGCTGAAGCTGAAGCTGCAGTACTTTGGCCACCTGATGCGAAGAACTGAGTCATTGGAAAAGACCCTGATGCTGGGAAAGATTGAAGGCAGGACGAGAAGGGGACGACAGAGGATGAGATGGTTGGATGGCATCAGCAACTCGATGGACATGAGTTTGAGCAAGCTCTGGGTGTTGGTGATGGACAGGGAAGTCTGTAGTGCTGCAGTCCACGGGGTCACAAAGAGTCAGACACGACTGAGTGACTGAACTGAATGAACTGAAGTCATGTCTGACTCTTTGTGACCACATGGAGTGTAACCTGCCCGGCTCATCTGTGCATGGGATTTCCCAGGCAAGAATGCTGGAATAGGTTGCTGTTTCCTCTCCAGGAGATCTTCTGGACCCGGGGATTGACACTGAGTCTCCTGCATTGGCAGGCGGGTTCTTTGTCACTGATTCACCAGGGAAGCCAGACATGGTACTAAATCCTGGTTCCACTTCCTAGCTATTGTATTTTAAGGCTGCCATTCAAACTCTTGGAGTCTCAATTG
>NW_011494677.1:10346096-10354758 GCF_000754665.1 Bison bison bison | reverse complement strand
CTTAATGTTCATTGGAAGGACTGATGCTGAAGCTGAAGCTGCAGTACTTTGGCCACCTGATGCGAAGAACTGAGTCATTGGAAAAGACCCTGATGCTGGGAAAGATTGAAGGCAGGAGGAGAAGGGGACGACAGAGGATGAGATGGTTGGATGGCATCACCAACTTGATGGACATGAGTTTGAGCAAGCTCTGGGAGTTGGTGATGGACAGGGAAGCCTGTAGTGCCGTCCATGGGTTGCAAAGAGTCAGACACGACTGAGCGACTGAACTGAACTGTGCTTGAGAGGCATGAGGTGGGTCGGGACAGAGAGGCCCACCTCCCAGCCCTAAGATGGAAGGTGTAACTCCACTGTATTAACACAGTCATTTAAAAATTCTAAAAATAATAAAAATTTTAGAATAACATCTAGTTGAGATCCTTTGTAGGAGGAAATTCTGGTTTGCAGGCAAGTCATGTAGTGAAACAAGGTGGTAAGTGACTCTGGAGCATGGCAATAGTAGGTTGGGGAGCAGCAGCGGGTGGAGGATGCTGTTTGCACTCTGAGAGGAGGGCCATTCAAACCTGATGGGAGCCCTGCAGCTCAGGAGCTTACCAAAGAGAACTGAATGGTTTCATCTGGAAATCATACTACACGCCTTGTGACTACATTTTTTAAGAAGTAAATTCTAACTTCCAGCAATTATCTTTATTTAGTCAAAGTATTGGCTAATTATTTGTGGTTTTGTTTCCAGAGTCCTGCCAACAATCTAATGTTGATTTTTGCCATCTGTCACTTAGCTGTGTGTCTCTCAGATTTGTTTCAACTACATGATTGCTTACTATGTACATATCCAAATCACAAAAATGTTAAACAGTGCAGATCAAAGATGAGACCTGCATGGTGCTTTGCAACTACTTCTGTAGTTTATAAGCCTTAGAATTTTGGAGATAAATGGATTTTTCAGAATATCTCATGAAGCAGTCATATTGATGAGAAACAGAGACCTGGAAAGTGGGTTGAATGGTTCAAGGACACACAACTGGCTTTTCATTTTTTCAAGAATTGTGTGAGTGTGGTTGTTGTTTAATCCATTATTATATGAACTCACTTTTAGTGGAAGAGTCCAGATTCTCCCCTGACTCCAAGACCACTACTCTTTTCCACTAATTCTTTTGACAAAGACTCATGAATCATCACTGCTGAATACAAATATTTATTATGTAACTCTCATCTATCTGCAGGGATCTCATGAGGTCGTCTATTAAATACTCTGCTAATATTAATGTACATTTGACTGAGCCTTCTCCTGCCCTAATAAGTAAATGGTTTTGTGGATTTAACTTGGCGTTGCTTGTATGAAAATTAATAAAGAAAAACTTTACCACAGCGGAGAAGGAGGGCAGAAGAGGGAGCTCTCACACATGTAGATATGCACAGGGCCAGTATGTATTCCAGCAGGAAGTGGTGCACCTCGCCTTTCTGAAAGGAAGTGAACACTACGTTACTACCACCCACAGGAGCAAGAAAGATTTTTCTCCCAGTCTAGCACCAGCTCAGCCACTGAACTTCACACTTCCACTTTCAACCAATGAACTTTTTGTTTAGACATCCCTTCCCAATTTCCCCTTCTCCTCTATAAAATAGAGTTTCCTTCCTTTTGCTTTACTGATTTCTATATGGTTCTCCATAGTAGCACATTGCAGTTCCTTGCTGCTCTCAAGTAAACCTGTTTTGCAGGTAAAATAACTGGCTCTTTTATTGTTTTTAGATTAACTCTTGCGTTTTAGTGAACATGTTTATTCACTCCATCCCCCTTCCTCTTCCATGCTCTTCTATTCACCCAACTTAGGAAATCTTACTCATTGTGATGACTCCCACATACATATCATCAATTCCTGTCTTTCCTTAAACTTTCAAACTTTTCTCTTCCCATGTATAGCAGACCTCAAACTCAACATATTCAAAACCAAACTCATTGTCTCTTCTTTGTCAGTTCCATTTCTTGTCCTGAACTTAATAGTAGACATCTCTTGTCTACTATTTCCTACTCTGTTCCTCCTCAAGTTATCTTTATTCTGCCTCCAACTTCTTTCAGTTTAGATGCTCGTTTTATCTTGTTTTGATAGCCACGATAGCATCTTAACTGGTTTCCGAGATTCCACACTTCTGATACTCTCTCTGGAGTATTCTTTCTACAACATCTGTCCAGTTTTTTACCAAACTGGGCAGCTGTGAAATATTATTTTGCAATATCCTAAAATATTTTCCATGGAAAAAATTGCTTATTGTGGTAGGCAGAATTTTAAAATGGATCTTCAAGATTCCTGGTTCCTCAATCAAATAGTCATTACTGCTGTAAAGAGATTTTATAGATGTAATTAAAGGCCCAAATTGATTGACTTTAAAATGGAAATTTTATCCTGGGGGGTCTAAGCTAACCTATGAGCCCTCTGGTCGGAGACAGGAAAACAGAGAAATGTGCCCTGGCTTGCTTCAATTCAGTTCAGTCACTCAGTCGTGTGTCGGACTCTTTGCAACCCCATGGACTGCAGCACACCAGGCTTCCCCGGCTGACTTAGAAGACAGCAAGCCCCCCTCTCCCGCATGCTGTTGACTGTGAGTGAGGCAGCAGGGTCCACAGCCAGCAAGGAAATGGCATCAGGTCTGCAACAGCAAAGAGGCAAAGAACAGAATTCTGCCAACAATATTAAAGTTTGGTGGTGGGTTCCCCTCTCTTCCCCCACCCAGGCCCCACAAAGCCTCCAGATGAGAATTTAACTTGGGCAACACATTGATATTAACCTTGTTAAACTTCAGCAGGGAACCTAGCTGTGCCATGTCAGACTTCTGACGCACAGACTGTGAGCTAATAAATAGACTTTCATTTTTTAAAACTGAGATATTTTGTTACACAGCGATAGAAAAATAATACACATACTTAAATGTATTTGGGAAATACTGTGCTAAACCAAGTTAAGCTTCTTTATTTTAAGAATTCTCAAGTGTGGGGAATACATATGAGCAGTATGAGATTAACATATACAAACTACCAGACATAAAATAGATAAGCAACAAAGATTTAGTGTGTAGCACAGGGAATTATACCCAATATCTTATAATAACTTATGATGGAATATAATCTGCAATAAAGATGAGAATTACTATTCAATACACCTAAAATTTATGCACTACTGTTAGTCAACTATACTTCAATTAAAAAGTTAAAGAAAAAAGTACAGGGTACAAATATTCTTGCACATCCTCCTTCGAATGCCAAAAAAAAGAATTATCAAGTGTATAGTATGTTCATTAGAGTTTTTGTGACTCTCTAGGAAAGAGATATGTTGTGATATATTTCCCAAACCATGTTGACCGCAGGCATTGGTGAGAGACATTGTTATACAAACAGCAGTTTGGGGAGCTTCTCATATAATCATTCTATTTCCTATAAAATCTGTGATAGCTTGCTCTTATTTGCCCCCAGATGTTCAAATATCCTAATTTGGTTTTTGGGGACTTGCATGCTGTGATCCTAACCTCTATTTCCAGTATCATTCCCATCATTTTCCCACATCCAGCTTGGCTCACTCTTGCATACCAAGTCATGATAGTTCAGGGCTTTGACTTTTCCTGTGTCTCATTTTTTTGAGACACGCACATCCCTTTTGTGACAGGTCCCTGCCCACCTTCCTCACAGGCAGGTATGCTTGCTGGGCATTGCAAACTGCCACTGTAACCTTGTGCATAGCGCTCTTAGGCCCCACGTCATATTACATGACAGTAACAGTTCACCTCCTCTTACCTGATTGTGATCTACTTGAGAAAAGGGACTGTATTTCATTCATCTCACTCTTCTTCACGATAGAAGTGGACCTTAGGCTTCATCTTCTCAAGTCTCTTGATAGCTTATTCTTTCCTTATAAAAACTGGGGTAATGTTAGTTTGTCTCTAATCTTCAACCTTTTTTTCATGAATTAAATGTTCAATTTTTTTTGCATGTGACCAATTATGAGAAATAGAGTAGAGAAATGGAAAGAGGAATATTGATGCAATCCTAGGGAATAAGAATGAGCAAAGGTTCAGTATGTGAAGAAGAGTTCCTGAAACTGAAAACCTAGCTACTCTCTGACCGTCCAGAAATACCTTGAAAATTGAATATCATTCTCTTTTTCAGACCCCAACCCTGTTTTCTCTCGTCTCTCCCTTCCCAGGGGCCACACATAACTTTCGCTTCATTCTAAACTGAAACCAACCTCACTGCCTATCCACACTTGTCACCCAATTATGAGTGTTCCACTTGTTCCCAGTAAGAATCAGTACCTTCTGTATCTATGCTTAGAAAATTCCAACATGCAGTGTTAAAGCAACGGCAAGCAAGCAGTAAAGGTACAGTGTTAAAACAGTTTTCTTCCGCTCTGTTTTTCTACCTTGGGGAGTTATTTTAAACACTTATCTAATGTAGACACTGATGGTACCTAACAAATATCCCTCCCCTGTCTGTCTTTCATCCCTTCCCCCTTCTTTTGGATGAACAAATACCCATCCACATGTCACAGTTCCCTTGCTGTTGAGCTTAGAGTCTGCCCATTAGAATCTGGAGAAAAGTAAAGCAAGTCACATTAAGTCCTGGTACATAAAAGACCCCATACATTCTTTTTACCCTCTCTTCCCCTGTCACAGTGCCCTTGGAACCCTCCATACGCCAGATGATGTCATTCCAAAATGGAAGACAGACAACTGGTCTACCTCACTTTGTGTAAAGCTGTTATTACATTAAACCTCTAAAGTTTCAGTGTTTAGTCATTCACATGGCAGAGTGGAGCCTTCCCTTAGTTTAGTCTGTTAAACATTTAAAACTTGAAAATAGTCCATAAAAATGTACTGGCTATAAATATGTAAATGAAAATAAAAGGTGAATTTGAGAGAAGTCAGCCAGGAATCTCCACAGTTGTTTTTTTCCCAAGTGAAGCTTTGTTGTTAAGATTTAAATGCTAAACAAATGCTATAAGTGCTTAAGTTATAATTAAAGTAATCGGAAGGAAATAAATTTCCCATGCACAGATATAATTTTATCCAAGAACTAGGCTGTACCCCTTCCAGTTTTCTTTCGGAATTCTTAATTATAGAGATTACTAGCTCAAGGAACAGGAGGTTAAACATCTGCTTCCTAAAATGAAGCCAAAGGCATGAGACAAATAGTGTGAATCATATACTAAAAGGAAAGAATGAGAGGCTAAAATTAAACATTACCACCAGCAGCTGATACCATTTCTAATGAAATAGTCTTACATCACGAGCTTGATGGAAGGAATAGGGTTAGATATTGAGGAAACCTAGAAGAGAGGCCTTCTCAAGCCTTCTTAGCCACTCACGTTTATAATTGCCCCCCTGCACATGCAGATGGGAGTGCACTTTGTCCTCGGATCCTCCTGTCCCTGGGGTTAAGGCACTTCAATTGTGTCCGACTCTTTGCAACTCCACTGATTGTAGCCCACCAGGCTCTTCTGTCCATGGCATTCTCTAGGCACGAATACTTGAGTGGGTTCCCATGCTCTCTTTCAGGGCATCTTCCCTACTGAGGGATTGAACCTGAGTCTCTTGTGTCTCCTGCATTGGCTCAGACAGTAAAGAATCTGCCTTCAATGTGGGAGACCTGGGTTTGATCCCTGGGTTGGGAAGACCCCCTGGAGAAGGGAATGGCAACCCAGTCCAGTATTCCTGCCTGGAGAATTCCTTGAGCGGAGGAGCCTAGCAGGCTACAGTCCACGGGGTTGCAAAGAGTTGGACATGACTAGTGACTAAGCACAATTATTTTTACTGCTAGCGCTACCTGGGAAGCCCTTGCACCTACCTGAAATGTCTGTTTATCCTTTTGGTTATAAAACTGATGAAAGTTAAAGTTCTTTTGATTTAATTGTCTGTTAAGTTTTTATATTAGATTTTTGTTGAGTTTATTTAAATATTAGATTTGTTTTACTATGAGTAAAATAAGCTATAAGGATATATTATACAGCATAGGAAATATAGCCAATATTTTACAATAACTTGATTTTTTTATTTTTTCAAGATTTTTTTTTATGTGGACCACTTTTAAAGTCTTTGTTAAATTTGTTATAATATTGCTTCTGTTTAATGTTTTGGTTTTTTGGCTGTGAGGCATGTGAGATCTTAGCTCCCCAACCAGGCATCAAACCCACACCCCTGTATTGGAAGGAGAAGTCTTAACTGCTGGACCACCAGGGAAATGCTACAATAACTTTAAATGGAATATAGTCTACAGAAATATAGAATCACTGTGCTGTACACTGTGCTGTACACTATTATACTAATATAATAGTATAAGTATATACCAATTCAATATAAATACATTTAATGATAGAGTTAAATATAAATAAATTTATACCAATTAAATATAAATCAATATGTTAATTTACCAATTAAATATAATAAATATACTAATTATAAGTTTATTATAATATAAATAAATTTAATGATGGAGTTTCCCTGGTGGCTCAGTTGTACAGAATCTGCCTGCCATTGCAGGAGACACAGGTTTGATCCCTGTGTTGGGAAGATGCCCTGGAGAAGGAAATGGCAACCCACTCCAGTATTCTTGCCTGAGGAATCCCATGGACAGGGGAGCCTGGAGGGCTACAGTCTACAGGATTGCAAAGAGTTGGATACAAGTTAGTGACGAAACAACAGCAACAGATTTAGTGATAAATAAATACCAGATGGTTTTAAATGCCAGAATATTTACAGGGTTGTATAACATGTCTCACTCCAGTACTCTTGCCTGGAAAATCCCATGGACGGAGGAGCCTGGGGGGTTGCAGTCCATGGTGTTGCTAGAGTCAGACATGACTGAGCGACTACACTTTGACTTTTCACTTTCATGCATTGGAGAAGGAAACGGCAACCCACTCCAGTGTTCTTGCCTGGAGAATCACAGGGACGGGGAAGCCTGGTGGGCTGCCGTCTCTGGGGTCGCACAGAGTCGGACATGACTGAAGTGACTTAGCAGCAGCATAACATGTCTGTTCTGTGTCTTTTGGATGACAGTAAGTCATGTGCAGCCGCAAGAGGGGACATGCGAGAGGCTCAGGGAGTCGGACCTGCGTGGTTCTCATGGGTCCTCGATATAGGAAGCTCAGCAGGTGGAGCAGGGCCAGGTGGGGAAGCCTAAGGATTGTCAGGAGACAGCAAAGGGAAAACCAAGACCAGAGCCTGTCTGGGCGCGCCCAAGAAAGGCAGGACAGGAGACACAGTTTGCAATTGGCTGCTGCTGCTTAGTCACTTCAGTCATGTCTGACTCTGTGTGACCCCGTGGACTGTAGCCTGCCAGGCTCCTCTGTCCATGGGATTCTCCAGGCAAGAATACTGGAGTGGGTTGCCAGGCCCTTCTCCAGGGGATCTTCCTAACCCAGGTATCAAACTCTGGTCTCCTACGTTGCAGGCACATTCTTTACTGCAGAGCCACCAGGGCACCTCTTGTAATTGGCTAGTTGGAATAATTTGTTCAGGCTCTAAACTACACGGGTGGTCCCAGATGCCAGGTACCTGGCCTTGGGGTGACTGAGGCAGGAATGTTACCTCGTGGGGTGCACAGGCCACAGAATGGAAGTGTGACTCTGGATCAGTTAGTTTGCATGTCAGAGACTCCCTGGGCTGAGCCCTGTCCTGTCTCAGAGGAGTGGCCAGATCAGGGAAAGGGCAGTCTCTCCCCAGCCAGAAAGGTTTTGTAAGATCTCAAAACAGTGTACAGAATATTTAGACACATGTACCCCAGTGTTCATTGCAGCACTATTTATGATAGCTAGGAAGCAACCTAGATATCCATTGACAGATGAATGGATAAGGAAGTTGTTTTACATATACATCATGGAATATTCCTCAGCTATAGAAAGAAACTAGTGGATGAACCTAGAGGCTATTATACACAGAGAAGTAAGTCAGAAAGAGAAAGACAAATATCATATATTAATGCATATGTATGGAATCTAGCAAGATAGTACTGATGATCCTACATGCGGGGCAGCAAAGGAAACGTGGACATAAAGAACAGATTTTGGACACAGTGATGGAGGAAGAAGGTGGAATGACCTGAGAGAATAGCATTGAAACATATACATTACCATATGTAAAATAGATGGCCAATGGGAGTTTGCTGTATGAAGCAGAGAACCCAAAGCCAGAGCTCTGTGACAGTCTAGAGTATGGGAAAGGGAGGGAGTGGGGAGAGGGGTTTCAAGAAGGAAGGGACATATGTATACCTAATGCTGACTCATGTTGATGCATGGCAAAAACTATCACACTACTGTAAAGTAATTATCCTCTAATTTAAAATATATATTAGTAATACAAAGTCAAACAATCAGATCAGATCAGATCAGTCACTCAGTCGTGTCCGACTCTTTGCGACCCCATGAATCGCAGCACGCCAGGCCTCCCTGTCCATCACCAACTCCCAGAGTTCACTCAGACTCATGTCCATCGAGTCAGTGATGCCATCCAGCCATCTCATCCTCTGTCATCCCCTTCTCCTCTTGCCCCCAATCCCTCCCAGCATCAGAGTCTTTTCCAATGAGTCAACTCTTCACATGAGGTGGCCAAAGTACTGGAGTTTCAGCTTTAGCATCATTCCTTCCAAAGAAATCCCAGGGCTGATCTCCTTCAGAAT
>NW_011494677.1:10338230-10345748 GCF_000754665.1 Bison bison bison | reverse complement strand
AGCCCAGAAAAATAAAGTCTGTCACTGTTTCCACTGTTTCCCCATCTATTTCCCATGAAGTGATGGGACTGGATGCCACGATCGTTTTCTGAATGCTGAGCTTTACAGAAGCACAAAAATGAAACATTAACAAATAGCCATCCCCTTCCTCACCCCCATCTGCAATTCCATCTCACTGGCAGTGGAGTTAGCACTCTGTGTGTGTTCTTCCAGGCCTTTCTCTGTGCAAACATATGCAAACAAACATGTTGATGCCAATGTAGGAATTTTTATAAATATGAATTCACACTCTATACATCTCTCTGCTGCTTATGCTGTCACTGACTATATTTCATGAACAGCCCTCCAAATTAATACTTGTAATATACTTCGTTACTGTTAGTAGATGCTTAGTATTTTATAGAATATATTCTGGCTTATTCAGCCACTCTTTTTATAAACATGTTGGTTATTTTCAGGTGGGTTTTTTTTTAAATAACTGTATGTATGCTTTAATACGAGACCTCCCTGGTGGCTCATACAGTAAAGAATCTGCCTACAATGCAGATCTGGGTTCGATCCCTGGGTTGAGAAGATCTTCTGCAGAAGAGAGTCGTAACCCGCTCCAATATTCTTTCCTGGAGAATCTCATGGACAGAGGAGCCTGGCGGGCTACAGTCCATGGGGTCACAAAGGGTCGGACATGACTGAGCGACTGAAACTCTGCTACATGTGTGCTTTAATGCATATCCTGGTGCATAAATCGCCATGTCCCAATGCTTTTATTTCCCACTGAGGTTGTTGGGTCAATGAATGCATTGTAAACATGAAGAAAGATAATCGATAGCATCAGATTCGTTTTTCCAGATTGTTGTAGTAGTTGAAACCAGTGTCCAGCAGCATGGGAAGTTTTAACCACATTTTGAGCAGCCCTGGATGTTATAAATGTTTTAATTTTTATAAATCTGATAAGTGATAATGGTTTCATTATTTTTCTAATTTATTTTTCTCTTGGCTATTAATAACACTGAACGTCTCAGAGCTTCCTTATTGAATTTTATAAGAACGCTGAGAACCGTATTTTTCTCCTGGTCTCTTGTGAAGATGTGCTCCCAGTGAGGAAGCTGGTTGAGTTACTGCATACCACACAGCAGTGCTGACCTTGCTTTTTCCTCTGCAGGTCTGCCTTATATGTCTTCAGTCTCCCAGAGTGAGATGAAATAAAACTTAGCCATTTCCAAATTCATTTGATTCAGGCTGTGTATAGGATTTTTTTTTTAATGCTGTTTGTTATCTCATCTTGGAAAATAGGACAAGAGAATGGCTGTCAGCTACTTGCTTCTGAGTGTATTGTAATTTATTTCCTTTGAGGAAGTAACACTGAATACGTTTAGCTATTGAATATACTCGGTTTAAAACGTACCATCATTTTGTGCTGATGTTGAGGCATGATGACACCATGTTCTGTAGTTTCGGTATAAGCCTTGTCTTGCTAAGCAAGGTGAATCTAGGAGCAAAAAATAATTAAGCCCTGGTTTCTTTGGAGTGAGTCTAAGGTAAATAAACCTGTGAGGGTTCAGAGATTACTTCTGATGTAGCGGCCTTGGGAGGAGGGAGATTGACAAGGTGGCAGTGGCCTTATATTAATAACCAAGACTCATCAAGGTGAGAGGGTGATGGTGAAGTGATGGTATTAGTCAGAGTTCTCCAGAGAAACAGAATCAAAAGGCTCTTTCTCTCTCACTCTCTCAGTGTCTCTCTCTGTTGATAGATAAGGAATTGTTTTACTCAGTTGAGAAGCTGATAAGTCTCAAATTTGTACAGCAAGCCAGCAGACTAGAAATTCAGGTAAGAGTGGATTTACAGTTTGGGGCCCAAAGGCTGGAAACCCAGGCAGAATTTCTGCATTGCAGTCTGGAGGCAGAATTCCTTCTCCAGGAAACCTCAGTCTTAGCTTTTAAGGACATCAACAGATTGGAGGAGGCTCCTTGTATAGAGGGTAATCTGCTTTACTTGGAGTCAACTGATTATAAATGTTAATCACATCAAATAAAAAATACTTTTACAGTAATGGACACATTATTCTTGCCAAGTTGGCACTCAAAATTAACCATCACTGTTGAGTATGTTTGGTTCAAAGGAGTTCAAATGACGCAAGTAGTATTCATTTCTCTATGAAGCAAGTAATTTAAAGTGAAGCCTGGCTATAGTCAAACTGTGGTCAGGAGAGATCTCTAATGTCCCATTCGTTTCCAGCATTTCTATCCCCATGAACAACAAATGCAGAGACCATGAACATACTCTAATTTAGGGAAAAGTAGGAAAGTAAGTGGACAGAGGAGCCTGGCGGGCTGCAGTCCATAGGGTCTCTAAGAGTCAAGCACAACTTAGCAACAGACTTTCATGAGAATGCATGATTCTCTTATTCCACAACTTTTCCTTCTTTTCCTCCTTTGTCAGCATAGCCCAATAAATTGACCTATTTTTCTTGTTTAAAATAGCTGGTGTGAAGAGTGCTCCATTGAAATGGAACAAACCATTTATTTTCTTGGCACAATTTTTCTGCCTAATGGGGAAAAAACATTCTGTACCATATGGTGAACTTTAAAATTTGCACCTAAATCATTGGTCTTACCATCCATATCGATGAAATACACTGGAGAATTTTTAAATTATCCACTTCTACTTTACTTGTGTAATTAAAATAATTGACTGAGGTGAAATTCACATAACATAAATCATTTAAAAGTGAACAATTCATTAGCATTTAATACTTTCACAGTATTGTGCAAACACCACCTCTCTCTAGTTCCAAAGCATTTCCATCTTTCCAAAGTGAAATCTTTATCCATTAAGCCATTTTCCCCCATTCCTCCCAGCTTTTGGCACCCACTAATCTGTGTTCTGTGGTTATGGATTTATTCATTCTGGGTATTTCTTATAAGTGGAATGATACAGTATGTGATCTTTTATATCTGGCTTCTTTAACTTAGCATAAAGCTTTGGAAGAATAGCATACATTGGTCCTTCATCCCTTGCCATAGCTGAGTAACACCCACTTCCTGTATATACCTCAGCTTCCCAGATGGTGCGGTTGGTAAAGAATCCTCCAGCCAATGCAGGAGACGAAAGAGACACAGGTTCAGTCCCTGGGCTGGAAAGATCCCCTGGAGGAGGAAAGGGCAACCCACTCCAGTATTCTTGCCTAGAAAGTTCCGTGGACAGAGGAGCCTTGTGGGCTATAGTCCATGGGGTCACAAAAACTTGGAGACAACTGAGCACTGGGCTGGAAGAAGCACACACTGGAATCAAGATCGCCGGGAGAAATATCAATAACCTCAGACATGCAGATGACACCACTCTTATGGCAGAAAGTGAAGAGGAACTCAAAAGCCTCTTGATGAAAGTGAAAGAGGAGAGTGAAAAAGTTGGCCTAAAGCTCAACATTCAGAAAACTAAGATCATGGCATCTGGTCCCATCACTTCATGGGAAATTGATGGGGAAACAGTGTCAGACTTTAGTTTTTGGGGCTCCAGAATCTGATTGCAGCCATGAAATTAAAAGATGCTTACTCCTTGGAAGGAAAGTTATGACCAACTTAGATAGCATATTAAAAAGCAGAGATGTTACTTTGCCAACAAAGGTCTGTCTACTCAAGGCTATGGATTTTCCAGTGGTCACGTATGGATGTGAGAGTTGGACTGTGAAGAAGGCTGAGCGCCGAAGAATTGATGCTTTTGAACTGTGGTGTTGGAGAAGACTCTTGAGAGTCCCTCGGACTGCAAGGAGATCCAACCAGTCCATCCTAAAGGAGATCAGTCCTGGGTGTTCATTGGAAGGACTGATGCTGAAGCTGAAACACCAATACTCTGGCCACCTCACGTGAAGAGCTGACTCATTGGAAAAGACCCTGATGCTGGGAGGGATTGGGGGCAGGAGGAGAAGGGGACGACAGAGGATGAGATGGCTGGAAGGCATCACTGACTTGATGGACATGAGTCTGAGTGAACTCCGGGAGTTGGTGATGGACAGGGAGGCCTGGCGTGCTGCGATTCATGGGGTCGCAAAGAGTCGGACACGACTGAGCGACTGAACTGAACTGAACTGAACTGAGCACTAACAAGGACTAGGAATGTATATACCACAATTTGTTTTTTAACCTGTTGATGGGCCTTTGGGTTGTTTCTACCTTTTGGCTTTTGTAAATAGTGTGTATACTATTTACATGTGTGTGCATGTTTGTGTTTGAGGACCTGTTTTCAGTTATTTTGGGTATATACCCAGATGTGAAATGCAAGATTATATGGTAATTGTATGTTTAACTTTTTGAGGAACTATCAAACTGTTTCCACAGTGGCTGAACCCTTATACATTACTATCCACACTAGTGGGTGTGAAGAGGTACTTTACTGTGATTTTGATTTGCATTTGCTTAGTGACTAATTAACTCAATATTCAAAAAACTAAGATCAAGGCATCCGGTCCCATTGCTTCATGGCAAATAGATGGGGAAGCAATGGAAACAGTGACAGACTTTATTTTCTTGGGCTCCAAAATAACTGCAGATGCTGATTGCAGCCATGAAATTAAGATACTTGCTCCTTGGAAGAAAAGCTGTGACAAACTTAGCATATTAAAAAGCAGAGACTACTTTGCCAACAAAGGTCCATCTAGTCAAGGCTGTGGTTTTTCCAGTGGTCATGTACAGATGTGAGAATTGAACCATAAAGAAAGCTGAGCACTGAAGAATTGATGCTTTTGAGCTGTGGTTTTGGAGAATACTCTTGAGAGTCCCTTGGACTGCAAGGAAATCAAACCAGTCAATCCTAAAGGAAATCAGTCCTGAATATTTATTGGAAGGACAGATGCTGAAGCTGAAGCTCTAATACTTTGGCCACCTGATGAAAAGAACTGACTCATTTGAAAAGATCCTGATGCTGAGAAAGATTGAAGGCAGGAGGGGAAGGGGACAACAGAGGATGAGATGGTTGGATGGCATCAGCGACTCGATGGACATGAGTTTGAGCAAGCTCTGGGAGTTGGTGATGGACAGGGAGGCCTGGTGTGCTGCATGACTGAGCAACTGAACTGAATTGAACTAATGACCAGTGATGTTTCATATCTCTTCAAACATTTGTGTAATTTCACCCTAAATTTTAGGTATATGGCAAGGTTTCTATTTGGTATAGCATACATAGCAGAGGTCACAGATAAGCTGAATACTGACCCCTTTGAGTCCTTGGGGCTACCAGCGGAGACTTCAGATGGCCAGAGTCCCTGGGGTCATTTATCTCAGGTGTGAGCAGACCCTTCCACTTTCTCTATCCCTCTCTGTGTGTGCCAGTATATGAATAATTTGGGGAGTATTGGTAGTGGGGGTGTAGGAAACCAGAGTCGTCTTGAGCTATCTCAGTTAATGGGACAACAGATGGACTCTCAGCTGCTGTATAGCATTGTAATTTAATTTTTTTTCACAAATTATAACAGAACTTTCTGTAATGTCTCACTAAGAATAGCCATTCTTAGATTGTGTTCTTAAAATAGGGCTGTATATTAATGTAATATACAGACTTTTCTAAAAAGTTAGAAAAGTCCAGTGATACAGTACAGTAATCATGGTAAGTCATTGAACTTTGGACAATTTTAATTTTCAAAATAGCATACAACATATGGATACTTAAATACTAAAATGCAAAGCACTATATATTTGTTTTATATGATGACTTATGGGAGATCAGTGTTTGAGATTAAATCCCAATTCTAGGCAGTGTGAGGATCATCCATCTAAAGTTAACATTGTGCTCAGTTGCCCAGTCATGTCTGGCTCTTTGCAACTTCACCAACTGGAGCACACCAGGCCTCCCTCTATTCAGTTCAGTCGCTCACTTGGTCATGTCTGACTCTTTGCTACCCCATGGACTGCAGCACGCCAGGCCTCCCTGTCCATCACCAACTCCCAGAGCTTGCTCAAACTCATGTCCATTGAGTCAGTGATGCCATCCAACCATCTTATCCTCTGTCGTCCCCTTCTTTTCCTGCCTTCAATCTTTCCCAGCATCAGGGTCTTTTCAAATGAGTCAGTTCTTCGCATCAGGTGGCCAAAGTATTGGAGCTTCAGCTTCAGCATCAGTCCTTCCAATGAATATTCAGGACTGATTTCCTTTAGGATGGGCTGGTTTGATCTCCTTGCTGTCCAAGGGACTCTCAAGAGTCTTCTCCACCACCACAGTTCAAAAGCATTGATTCTTTGGCGCTCAGTTTTCTTTATGGTCCAACTGTCAACATCTGTACATGACTACTGGAAAAGCTGTATCTTCGACTAGATGGACCTTTGTTGGCAAAGTAGTCTCTGATTTTTAATATGCCATCTAGGTTTATCATAGCTTTTCTTCCCAGGAGCAAGTATCTTAATTTCATGGCTGCAATCACCATCTGCAGTTATTTTGGAGCCCAAGAAAATGAAGTCTGTCACTGTTTCTGTTGTTTCCCCATCTATTTGCCTTGAAGTGATGGGACTGGATGTCATGATCTTCGTTTTTCGAATTTGGAGTCTCAAGCCAGCTTTTTTTTTTTGTATTTCAGTAGATATTTCAGTATTTAGCTTAACAGATATTTTGTATACCTGGTGCTTAATCAATAGTACTGTCTTCGAGTAGCATTGAGAATTATAATTCAGTGAGCTCACAACACATTTATTTAGAGTTACATAGAAGAACATTTAGTTGCATTTCAAACTCCTTCTGAAGCTTTCTCTGACAGAGACTAGATGTTATCATGTCTGGCTTCTGGGCAGTAAGTGAAGGATGTGGAACTGGGTGATCTTGGTGATGGAGAAACCATTGAGTCTGGCCCTTCAAGTCAGTCACCAACCTAATCCACTCCTGGAGGACAGATAGGAAGGGTCGATGTTAGGTTTCATGGATTGATGGAAACATTATCTGAAACAAAATTCGGACATCTGAACATCAGGGGTCATATTGATCAAGTTAACCCACCATTTCACATTCTTTTGGGTCCTAATCCAAAGCTCTTTTCCCCATCTAGGACATTTCTGTGCTCAGAGAAAATAGAAAACTTCCCCTCCTCAAATGGAGCCATGTCAGGTTAATTATATCAGATTAAAATGAACATTGTCTCCTTAAAAAAAAGTACACGACATGAGAGTTGCAAGTTAAGTTTTGTTTGGGGCAAAATAAGGATAGTAGCCCAGGAGATAGCACCTCAGATAGCTCTGAGAGACTGCTCCAAAGAGGCAGGGGGGGAAAGGTCAGAATACATGATTTTTGGTGAAGGTAGAGTACATGCAACCAAACGTGTATTTCTCCAGAAGGTTTCTACTAGCCTCGTGAAGCCTTTGCTAGTTACAAGGAACAGTCATCACCATGAAGGACTTTAGTGCTTTTCTAGATATGAGGAGATAAGATAAAAGAATTGGGCTCATAAAATCAGCTGCTGAGAATATCTAACTATCTGAAGACCTGTCCTGCCAGTTTTTCTCAAGCACAGAGTGCTTCATTTCCGCTCTCCACCCTGAGCTC
>NW_011494677.1:10299900-10338130 GCF_000754665.1 Bison bison bison | reverse complement strand
GATCTAATAGCAGCACAGGATCTAATCCTTCTAGAGGTGGATGGCAAGCACCCATGGCAAGTGCAATTTGTAGTTGACAACATCATAGACAATCTGCAGTCAGTGCAATATGGAAGATAAAGATTAGTAAAGAAAACAGTGAAAAGTGTCTCAGCGAGGCAATTAGCAGCCTGATTGGTAACCTGGTGTGAACGGGCACTATGGATGCAGAAACCCAACCCTACTGGCAGCCTCTTCTCTTAGCCCTGGCTCGGAGCCCTTCAAAATTCAGAACTGTGGGAAATGGACATTCTAGTTCTAGAACCACCCTAGTATCAGTATGAGCCCAGGAAACATATAGCATTTAGGAAAAGAGTCAGTGCCAGTCACAGCCAAGAAGGGAAATCTATTGGGCAAAATATATTTAAGATAAAAAATTTCTAACTGTCTACAGGGTGACTTGCACTAAGGAATGTTTAGAGGTAGAAACTATAGGTGATCTGCTCTTTCTTAAGACAAATTGCAAAAGACAGGAATCTCCCACAGGAGCTGAACATGTCTGCATGCCTTCCCAAACACAACTTCCTTGCATTTCTTAATTATGCTGTTTTACTGAAGAAATTAAGTTATACTGTTTAGTCATTAGCTAAGTAATAGTATGCATGAATATGACGTAAAACTTGGCTTCTGGAGAATATCTGCAAATAAATAATAAATCTTCTTGTGAAACAAATGCTAGAATAGTATTACCTGCTTTAATGGCCTTTTGTCCTAGAACAAATCTCATAAGAATCCATGAACAGAAGAAAAATATGGCAATGTAAAAAGAAATAAAACAACAAAAGCATCAAAAACAAAACCCTTATTTATAGCATCATTTTGTACTATCACAAGAACATTCACTTAAAAATCAAATATCTTACCCGATGGCAGAAACAATTTTGTAAGTCATAAGGAACATCTTGTTATGAACATTTTCTACTTGCAGTAGAATGGAAGAAATTGAAGGTACAGTGAAATCAAAAGGTCAAAGTGTCCATGTGATGTCTGCGAAATTCATGTATTTGCATTAGCTCAAATATATGAAACATCAGTAGCTGCTGACCTCGAGTTTAGAAATAGCCAGTGAAGGATGTTTAGGAAATGAGGATACCAGGAAAATTATTTAAAATATGGATAATAAAGATATTCGCATTGTGATGAAGAAGAGAAAAACATAACCAAGGCTTTCTGTGAATGAGGTGCTGTGTGTAATTCATAATTTTAATTTTAAAAATGAAATGGCTTATTAATAACAACTTATTCTTTCCTTCATCAAGTAATTTTGAGGACCTGCAATGGGTCAGGCAGTTTCAGGAACTGGGCGTATACTAGTGAACAGTAGTGAAATAGCCCCTGCTCTCAGGGAGCCTATGTTCTACTGGGGGTGGGGATTAGATTACAGAGACAATGCATGATAATGTGTCAGTTTATGTAGTATTTTGGAATGGCAAGTGCTGTGGAAGAAGAGAAAAAAGAGCATTCTGGAAGGGGATGGTAATGGAGGAGGTGGGCAGGGTAGTTCAGGTTACATTTATGTGCTGGGGTCATGGGGACACATCATAGAGGCGACACCAGAGCCAAGACTTGGTGTCAAGAGTTGGCCACATGCAAACCTGGGAGGGAAAATGTTCCCAGCAAAGGCAGCAGCAAGTGCAAAGAGCAGAAAGAGAAAAGACCTGGGGGCAGGCGAGTGCAGTACACACCCTGGAGTGCCTTGGAACCATGGGAAAAATTCTGGCTTTAAAAAAAAAAAAGTATTTATTTGGATCTTCTGTCTTCGTTGCAGCACGTGCAGCGTGTGAACTCTTAGTTGTGGCGCAAGGAATCTAGTTTCCAGACTGGGAATCGAACTCGGGCCCCCTATATTGGGAGCACAGAGTCTTAGCCAGTGGACCACCAGGGAGGTCCCAAAACTCTAGCCTTTTGTCTAAGAGAAATTGGGAGGCATTGGGGGAGTTGAAACAGAAGAGCAACTTGATCTGGCTTCTATTTGAGGGCGATCACCCTGGTGGCTGTGCAGCTTGGGCAAGGGCAAAATTCAGGCGACCAGATTGAAATACTGCAGGGGAGAGAGGAGGCAGCAAAGACCAGGGAAGAGGCAGTGGGGCGTGAGAAGCGCTCTGATTCTGGAAGCATCAGTAAGGCACGTTTCCTCAGACCGCAGGTGTCATAGACTCACCTCCTGTTTCTGGCGCTAATAAACTGAGACCAAGCAGGGCAAACCTTCTCTGCAGAACTGCTTAAAGAAACAGTTAGTGTAACTAACTGTTCAAAGGTTAGTGTAACCAGGAAAAACTTCCTTGATTTTAGTAAACATTTATCCTTCTGAGAAATGAACACTGTTCTGTTAATGCAGCCTTCCTAATGAAGACCAGTTTTATTTCTTAAGTTATTTAAAATATTTTTTGTTTTCATTTTCATGCTTCTGAATTAGTTATTGTGTATCTAGTAAGGTGAACTAGACACCTGGTCATTACCTAAAAAATTGTTTGGGATAATCTAGGTTCCAGAGTTTATTTTCGTCAGTTTGAGTGTTTTATGTTGATCTTTGCTGTTGTTGCCTAGTCGCTCAGTCGTATCTGACTCTTTGAGACCCTGTGGACTGTAGCCCACCAGGCTCCTCTGTCCATGGGATTTCCCAGGCAAGAATACTGGAGTGGGTTGCCATTTCCTTCTTCAGGAGATCTTCCTGACCCAGGGATCAAACACATCTCCTGCCTTGGCAAGCAGATTCTTTACTGCCGAGCCACCAGGGAAGCTGCATATTAGTCATATAAATAATTTATTTTTAAATGTCTACTTGATTTCATACTATTTAGAAGCTACCGTAGTTATAAGGGGGGAAATCTCTTTTTATTATTCATGTTAACAGCAAAATGACTATGAAAGGAATATTTTACTTCAAAATATTAACTCACCAGTTACACCAGGATCATAAGATCAGTAAGGTTATAATGGAAAATGATGGTTGCCATTTCTATGCCTTTTCTCATTTTCCTTTATATTTGCTCACGTGAAGTCCACAAGGGGATTTTGGGTTCAGATTTATGTGAGAACTAAGAGTTTTCTTTAAAGAGAAAAGTAAGGATGCTTTTGAATCTTAGTTGTTGGGAAAAAGCCTGTTTTTACCTTAAGAGCAAGACTTCTTTCTTGCAATTCATATTTTATTCAAAAGGCTCAGGCTCCTAGAGGTTTAATAAAACACCAGTTCTCATAGACATAACTTCTATATACAAGCTTTTGCTGTACCAGCTTCCTCCCATTCTTTGAAATCATTAGGATCAGAGATGGTCCACAGATACTGGGAGAAATCACGGAGTGTGATGTGAATAATAAACACAGTCTGGCAACACAAACTCGTCTGTGCTGACCAGAAGCGAGACGAGGATGCCCTTATTAAGATCGAGGCCAAGTGGTCAGGAAGTTGAGTACTGGAGTCAAATAGAGCTGCATTCAAATCTCAGCTCAGCCACTTACTAGCTCCTTATCGTGGTTGCATTTCTTAGCTTCCAGTTTTTAATCTGGTAGCAGCCTACCTGTGGTGCAAAGTGGGGAAACGACATAAATATCAGGACCTTACCCTGATGTTTAAGGAAAGAAGGGCAAACAATGCTCTTAAACCATGATCTGGGTACTTAGTGCTACTGAGGTTCCCACCTTGGGCTTTCTCAGCAGACAGAGCTGGGGTACAGCTATATACACATTCAAACAGATACATGTTTGTGGGCACATCTCTGTGCGTGTACATACATATCTTGCACATAATTTCAGTGTTTGCACTTACATGGACACCTGGCTTCATTTTAGCAGGATATCTGCTGTGATCTTTAGGCCTTTTTGGCATGTTGTTTTTGTTTAGTTGCTAAGTCATGCCCGACTCTATGCAGCCTCATGGACTGCATGGCCCATCTTGTAGATCTTTTTGCAGGATATTGGAGCAAATATCCAGATAGCAGAGAGTTCAGTTAGCAAGGGATGAAGAGGTATGTGGTACATAATAAGCATCAGATAACCAATTTTGATTATTTATTATAAGCATGGGTGGTATTGATTCCCTCTTTGTCCTTTGTGGGCATACCTGCATGCATGCTAAGTCACTTCAGTCGTGTCCAACTCTTTGTGACCCCATGAACTGTAGCCGCCAGGCTCCTCTCTTAATGGGATTCTCCAGGCAAGAATACTGGAGTGGGTTGCCATGCCCTCCTCCAGGGGATCATCCCAACTCCAGGGATCGAACCCGCATCTCTTACGTCTCCAGCATTGGCAGGTGGGTTCTTTACCACTAGTGCCACCTGGAAGCTCCTCTGTCCTTGGCTCTGAGGCAAATAATTGGAAGGATGTGATTAATGATAAGAAGAGTTACAAGTCAAAGTTATACAATGGAATTTCTGACGTCCTTCTGTGTCCCTGCAGCTGAAATCATTATTTATGTGAAAAAGAGGGATTATAGATGTATATCCAGTATGCTTAAACCTCAGATCCTCTTTTCTTTTTGTTTTTTGGCCATAGCACCCAGCTTGGGGATCTCAGTTCCCCAACCATTGGTAGATCCCAGGCCCTTTGCAGTGGAAGAACAGAATCCTAACCACTGGACCACCAGGGAAGTGCCTCTGCTTTTATTTTAAAACAAGTTGTAATTTCTGGGCAGTGAATTGGCATCCTCCTTGCTGAATATAAACCTGTTAATAGGCAAATTTTCCTGGGGATTATCACTATATGGAGTATTGTCAGACCTTTGCTAAGTTTCTCTAAATAGGAAATTGGCCACTGCAAGCCTAAATATTATTTTACTATATTATTTATTAAACTAATACTTCTGTGCTTAGTCGCTCAGTCGTGTCTGACTCTTTGTGACCCCATGGACTGTAGCCCACCAGGTTCCTCTGTCAAGGGGATTCTCCAGAAAAGAATACTGGGTGGGTTGCCATGCCCTATTACCTAAAAAGGACATTAAAGTAAAGTGAAAATGACTTACATGCTGTCAGAAGTAATGTCTCAAACTCATGCTGTTGATGAACCTGCTATTCATCAGTAAGTCACCAGCTCACAGATATCAATTTTTTAAATAATATACTCATAAATCAGTTTGATGGATTTTTTCCTTATAATGAGCAGAATATTGTGCTTATCAGAGACAGTTAAGTTAACCATTAACCTGCTGCTAAGTCACTCCAGTTGTGTCCGACTCTGTGCGACCCCATAGACGGCAGCCCATCAGGCTCCCCCGCCCCTGGGATTCTCCAGGCAAGAATACTGGAGTAGGTTGCCATTTCCTTCTCCAGTGCATGAAAGTGAAAATTGAAAGGGAAGTCACTCATCGTGTCCGACTCTTAGCGACCCTATGGACTGCAGCCTACCAGGCTCCTCCGTCCATTGGATTTTCCAGGCAAGAGTACTGGAATGGGGTGCCATCGCCTTCTCCAACCATTAACCTAGGGGTCATGAAAAATTTGGTCTGGTATTCCCATCTCTTTAAGAATTTTCCACAGTTTATTGTGATCCACACAGTCAAAGGCTTTGGCATAGTCAATAAAGCAGAAGTAGATGTTTTTCTGGAACTCTCTTGCTTTTTCGATGATCCAACAGATGTTGGCAATTTGATCTCTGCTTCCTCAGTTCACTTCAGTTCAGTTGCTCAGTCGTGTCCAACTCTTTGCCACCCCATGAACTGCAGCACGGCAGGTCTCCCTGTCCATCACCAACTCCCGGAGTCCACCCAAACCCATGTCCATTGAGTCAGTGATGCCATCCAACCATCTCATCCTCTGTTGTCCTCTTCCCCTCTTGCCCTCAATCTTTCCCAGCAACAGTGTTCTTTTCCAATGAGTCGAGTCTTCGCATGAGGTGGCCAAAGTATTGGAGTTTCAGCTTCAACATTAGTCCTTCCAATGAACACCTGGGACTGATCTCCTTTAGGATGGACTGGTTGGACCTCCTGGCAGTCCAAGAGACTCTCAAGAGTCTTCTCCAACACCACAGTTCAAAAGCATCAATTTTTCAGTGCTCAGCTTTTTTTATAGTCCAAATCTCACATCCATACATAACCACTGGAAAAACCATAGCCTTGACTAGATGGGCCTTTGTTGACAAAGTATGTCTTTGCTTCTTAATATGCTGTCTAGGTTGGTCATAACTTTCCTTCCAAGGAGTAAGCGTCTTTTAATTTCATGGCTGCAGTCACCATCTGCAGTGATTTTGGACACCCCCCCTCCCCTCAGAAAAAACAGTCTGACACTGTTTCCACTGTTTCCCCATCTATTTCCCATGAAGTGATGGGACCAGATGCCATGATCTTCGTTTTCTGAATGTTGAGCTTTAAGCCAACTTTTTCACTCTCCTCTTTCACTTTCATCAAGAGGCTCTTTAGTTCTTCTTCACTTTCTGCCATAAGGGTGGTGTCATCTGCATATCTAAAGTTATTGATATTTCTCCCAGCAATCTTGATTCCAGCTTGTGCTTCTTCCAGCCCAGCGTTTCTCATGATGTACTCTGCATATAAGTTAAATAAGCAGGGTGACAATATACAGCCTTGATGTACTCCTTTTCCTATTTGGAACCAGTCTGTTGTTCCATGTCTAATTCTAACTGTTGCTTCCTGACCTGCATATAGGTTTCTCAGGAGGCAGGTAAGGTGGTCTGGTATTCATATCTCTTTCAGAATTTTCCACAGTTTATTTTGATCCACACAGTCAAAGGTTTTGGCATAGTCAATAAAGCAGAAATAGATGTTTCTCTGGAACTCTCTTGCTTTTTCAATGATCCAGCGGATATTGGCAATTTGATCTCTGGTTTCTCTGACTTTTCTTAAACCAGCTTGAACATCTGGAAGTTCACAGTTCACGTATTGCTAAAGCCTGGCTTGGAGAATTTTAAGCATTACTTCACTAGCGTGTGAGATGAGTGCAATTGTGTGGTAGTTTGAGCATTCTTTGGCATTGCCTTTCTTTGGGATTGGAATGAAAACTGACCTTTTCCAGTCCTGTGGCCACTGCTGAGTTTTCCAAATTTTCTGGCATATTGAGTGCAGCACTTTCATAGCATCATCTTTCAGGATTTGAAATAGCTCAACTGGAATCCATCACCTCCACTAGCTTTGTTCATAGTGATGCTTCCTAAGGCCCACTTGACTTCACATTCCAGGATGTCTGGCTCTAGGTGAGTGATCTTACCATCGTGGTTTTCTGGGTTATGAAGATCTTTTTTATATAGTTCTTTTGTGTATGCTGCGACCTCTTCTTAATATCTTCTGCTTCTGTTAGGTCCATACCATTTCTGTACTTTATTGTGCCCATCTTTGCATGAAATGTTTCTTTAGTATCTTTAATTTTCTTGAAGAGATCTCTAGTCTTTCCCATTCTATTGTTGTCTGAAGCAACAGTTAGAACTGGACATGGAACAGTGGACTGTTGTTTGGGCTGTTGGACAACAACAGTTCCAAATAGGGAAATGAGTACGTCAAGGCTGTGTATTGTCACCCTGCTTATTTAACTTATATGCAGAGTACATCATGAGAAACGCTAGGCTGGATGAAGCACAAGTGGGAATCACGATTGCCGGGAGAAATATCAATAACCTCAGATATGCAGATGACAGCACCCTTATGGCAGAAAGTGAAGAACTAAAGAGCCTCTTGATGAAAGTGAAAGAGGAGAGTGAAAAAGTGGACTTACAACTCAACATTCAGAAAACTAAGATCATGGCATCTGGTCCCATTACTTCATGGCAGATAGATAGGGGAACAGTGGAAACATTGACAGACATTATTTTGGGGGGCTCCAAAATCACTGCAGATGGTGATTGCAGCCATGAAATTAAAAGATGCTTGCTGGTTGGAAGAAAAGTTATGACCAACCTAGATAGCATATTAAAAAGCAGAGACTACTTTGCCAACAAAGGTTCATCTAGTCAAAGCTATGGTTTTTCCAGTAGTCATGTGTGGATTTGGGAGTTGGACTATAAAAAAAGCTGAGTACCGAAGAACTGATGCTTTTGACCTGTGGTGTTGGAGAAGACTCTTGAGAGTCCCTTGGACTGCATGGAGATCAGACCAGTCAATCCTAAAGGAAATCAGTCCTGAAAATTCATTGGAGGGACTGATGTTGAAGCTGAAACTCCAATACTTTGGCCACTTGATTCAAAGAGCCGACTCACTGGAAAAGACCCTTATGCTGGGAAAGATTGAAGGCGGGAGGAGAAGGGAACAACAGAGAATGAGATGGTTGTGTGGCATCACTGACGCAATGGATATGAGTTTGAGTAAACTTTGGGAGTTGGTGATGGACAGGGAGGCCTGGCATGCTATAGTCCAAGGGATCACAGAGTTGGACATGACTGAGCGACTGAACTAAACTAACTGACAGCTGTCATGTGGGCCTTTATTACTTTGTTAGACACAAAACTTGCTGATTTTTCTCTAATGCTACTGTGAGGTAATACAAAAACATATGTATTTAGGTCTCTGCCCCACTTCCTGGCACAGAGGTCCTAAAACTCTTGCAATTTCCTAGTGATTAGAGCACTGGGAGCACCTTCTGTTCTAGTATTTGGTCTTTGAGCCCCTGTCCTGACAGAGTTCCTCTATCCCTTGAAATTTCCTGGGTGATAACAGTGTCCTTTGTTCTAATGAGGTGACTCTTGGTGGGTTCCCGAATAGGGGCTGGTCACCAGAAAGACCAACAAGCCAGGATTAGAATCTTAGGATCTGCAGCACCATCCCTTTCTCCCACGAGGGAAGAGGGGCTGCAAGTCGAGTTAATGATTGATCATCCCTATGGAGAAAACCTTCCACAGAATCCCAGGGGATTGGGGTTTGAAGAGCTTCTCGGTTGGGGGCCATGTGGCGGTGCTGGAAGAAGGGTACACCTGGATGGGACATGGACTCTCCCCCACTTCTCACACACCTTCCTACACACCTCTTCCACCTGGGTGTTCATCTGTGTCCTTTATCATATCCTTTTAAAAAATATATGTTTATTGCTTCCTTGTGGCACAAAGGCTAGTTGCTCCAAGGCATGTGGGAATCTTAGTCCCCCAACTGTGGATTGAACCCACATCCCCTGCACTGGAAGGAAAGTTCTTAACCATTGGACAACCAGGGCAGTCCCTATCACAGCCTTTTATAATAAACTGGTAAACAGTAAATAAATTGTTTCCCTGAGTCTGCAAGCTGCTCTAGCAAATTAGTGAAACCCGAGGAGGGGTCATGGGAACCTCTGATTTATAGCTGATTGGTCAGAAGCACAGATAACAGCCTGGCTTTGCACTTGGTGTCTGAAGTGGGATGTGGGTAGTCTTGCGGGACTGAGCCCTTAACCTGTGGAATCTGATACTATCTCCAGGTAGACAGTGTCAGGTTTGAGTTATTGTGGGACACAGCTGGGCTTCCCTGGTGGCTCAGTGGTGAAAAATCCGTCTGCAATGGTGAAGACCCAGGTTTGATCCCTGGGTCAGGAAGATCCCCTGGAGGAGGACGTGGCAACCCACTACAGTCTTCTTACCTGGAGAATCCCATGGACAGAGCCTGGGGAGCCACAGTTCATAGGGACATAAAGAGTTGAACGTGACTAAAGTGACTGAAAACGGCACGGCACAGCATGGGACTCAGCTCGTGTTGCAGAGAATGACTTGATGGGCAGGAAACTCCCACGTATCTGGTGTCAGTAGTGTTGTGAGTATGTTGGTTGTATGAGAGTAAAGGAGAAACACACATGAATAGTGTAGGTTTTTCTGTACAACTACTGTGTTCTATTTGTTAATGTTAATAAAAAGTACCACAGGTTTTATAGCCAGGGTATTATTATAATTTTTGTGGGCAAGAAAGTTGTGTTTCTATATCTTAATAAAATGATTTTTATCATTGAGTATTGGTATTAGAGTCTCATGTATGTGTTCAGAAGTTGTCATGTGGCCCAAGAGAGTTCATAGGGTCTTTCTAGTGTCTAATTTATTAGAGACGAATTTTGGCATTACCTGTATTTGGCATAAAACTAAGTAATTTTAGAGTGTAAATGTTAACCTCGAGGCACTCTACTATCATTTTTTAATTTTACAGATAATTTTACAGATTCAGGAATCTGAGCTCAGAAAGGTGATGTAACTAGTACAGAATAACAGCAGAAGAGCTCAGTCCAGAATACAGGTGTTGGACTGTGGTCCCCAAAATGTGCCTCCTTAAAATGTAAGAAATGAGTGAACAAGCTACACAATCAGATCTGTGCAGCAGGCACTCTGAGAGAGGTCTGTCCATGACATCATCAGCTGGAGCAAAACTTCAGCATTCATAACCCTGAGAGGCTGCAGCTCGTAATATTAAGGAGAATAAGAAAAGTATATTGACTTGCTTTTAACAACTCTGGTTTTACTTTCTCTAAAATTATTTGCATTTGTAGCCATTGCAAACCTAACCAGAGAATTAGAAATACATTTTTATTGTCAGAGATCTTGTTTTTCAAAAACCATGATTTTGTAACCATGTTATTAAGCTATAGTCCATTAGCTCTACAAACTCAGTTAAAATTATGTTTTGATCCTTTCTCGGTTTTTATTGTTTTCTTGGTCTTTGTTTGGATGTTAGGTTGTGATTAATTTGTTCTTGTTTGTGGTTTTATGTCAGTGCTGCCTAGGATATGGCAAGTTTGCTAATGATGTTTGCTAATGATGGCAAGTTTGCTAATAAGTTTATACATTATTTAGTTTTTCTTTTTTTCAGCAGTGACTCTCCACGTGGATGTTGCCCTGCTCATTGTACCATGGAACTCAGAAGTATGCTGTTTTTCGTACATCAAGTACGGACATTTAGCATGTGAAACTACCTTGAGTTTAGTTCCCTTTAGACATTTTATGTTTGACTATGCAAAAGCACAGTGAAAATAACCAGGGTTCAGAAGGTCTTTTTATAGAGCAGAAATAATGAGCCTGATTCCCTGACTCAGAGGCTACAGATGGATCCCCCTGTCAGATGAGCAAGAGAGGAAGAAAGAGAACCACTTTCCCCGGCTTGCTGGTTGGGAACAGGTGGTAACCTCCTTGCTTCTTCTGTCCCCACAGCCTACTGCACCCCTGAGAAGAGAGCTTCCCCTCAAGCCCCTCGGCTCCGACTTCCCAGCCTGACAACTGTTCAGGGGAGCTCTTGCGATGCTGCACAGGGGGCGACCAGATTCTCAGGGCCCAAAACAGCTGCCAGGCAAGCCTGTCTCTGTTGGCTCTTCTCCGAGCTCCTGGACACTGGCAGGATCCTTATGATCATCATCTCAGACAGAAGAACAAGTGAGTTTTTGTTTTTATTGCCTATTGTTGTTCATGTCGCTTAGGGCTGAGATTGAGTTTTTAAATCACAGTAGATGCCTTTGAAGAAGCTTAGGACCAAAAGACAGACTTTCCCCCAAGGCCTATAACCAACTAGTGGCAGAGTTTGTATTCATTCCTGTCTCTACCACACCACCCTTTATTTCTGTCTCTCTACAGTGTCTACATACTAGTTGCTCAACAAATTGTTAACTGGTTTAATCTGATGCAGTTAAGTGAATCATCATATGAGTTAATCTTGTCACAGCATTTGGCTCTGCTGCAAAGCTCCTGCCCAGGGAGTAACTCCAGCTCAGACACGAGCCCCCTCATCCCTCTTCTGAAGGCCGGCTTGACCTGTGAAGAAGCCCAGGCTGCCATCCCTACATCCTTGAGACCAAGGGGCGGTGCAGCAGAGGAGAACCATCCCCCCTGACCGTCTGTCCAACCTCTCTGGGTTCTGTTCACCTTCCCTGGGAGATACTCATCCTCCCAAGGGTGTGGAACTGAACACAAGTCAATCTCCACTCATGTGATCAGCAGACATTTTCTGGTGCCTTCTCTGGGCCTGGTACAGTGCTGGGCTGGGAGTATAGAGATTCAGGACGTGGCTCTAATTCCTTCCAGGATCTCAAGGATGGAAGGATGTGGCTGGCCAGGGTGGAGCTTTCATAGGCCTGATGAGCAGAATGCAGTCTTGCTCAACTGAGGAGTAGGTAGAGCCTGGAGAGCCAGCCTGATATTTACCAGGCAAGTTCACCAACTTCCCACCAAGTTCACGGCTGCTGCTTTCCTTTTCCACCCAAGACTCATGTTGGGGCACCTCTGTGGGGACTGGGTGAGGCACTGGGAGGTGAGGCCACTTGGCTCACCGATTTTTCCTGCTGTACTGATTTTTCCTGCTGTCCAGAAATGCACCGTTCCTAGGAAACCTTTCCTAAGCCACAGTGGCATAAAGGGAAGAAGAAATTACCTTCAGTCAGTCAGTCAGTTCAGTCGCTCAGTCGTGTCTGGCTCTTTGCGACCCCATGAATCGCAGCACGCCAGGCCTCCCTGTCCATCACCAACTCCTGGAGTTCACTCAAACTCACATCCATCGATTCGGTGATGCCATCCAACCATCTCATCCTCTGTCGTCCCCTTCTCCTCCTGCCCCCAATCCCTCCCAGCATCAGAGTCTTTTCCAATGAATCAGCTCTTCACATGAGGTGGCCAAAGTACTGGAGTTTCAGCTTTAGCATCATTCCTTCCAAAGAAATCCCAGGGCTGATCTCCTTCAGAATGGACTGGTTGGATCTCCTTGCAGTCCATGGGACTCTCAAGAGTCTTCTCCAACACCACAGTTCAAAAGCAGCAATTCTCTGGCACTCAGCTTTCTTCACAGCCCAACTCTCACATCCATACATAACCACAGGAAAAACCATAGCCTTGACTAGACAAACCTTTGTTGGCAGATTACCTTAGGACACATCTTATTAACAGATGCTCAAAATACATCAAGGTAAAGCAGAGATGTCCACAGCCACAGTTCACAGCTCTGGTGGCTTCATGCTGAGTCGTTGAGATGCTGAGTGTGGTTCCTGGGGAAGGAGCTTGGAGAGGCCACTCCAGGTGCTGGGGGTGTGTGCTGCCTCTGTAAAGGCTGCTACAAAACACTTGCTGAACACTGTTCTTTGCTTTTCACCTATTTTCATAAAGAAAATATCCTCTTCAGATTTCTTTTGGTTGGAGAAGAGAGGTACTAATTAGGGTAGGTCTTTTGGAAAAGTAGTGTGGAACTGGTGTAAAGCGAATCTTCGAAAAACAGGCATACTTGTATCTAGACTTGTTGCCCAGGCTCGTTACACATTTGAAGGAAAACAAAAGTAAAGGCAGTTTCAGTCCTAATGGTCATTCTTTTTTGTCTTTGATCTCAGGACCAGCTGTTTATTGCCTGGTTCAGTTCATTTGGAGTCAGTAGGGTGGGCGAGAATAATTTGCAGTTTAGCAGGAATAAGAAGAGCAGGGTAAGAGTTGGCTTTCCTAGCTGCCAGGAGGCTTGCTTCCATTTTTTTCAATTCTTTTCCATTATGGCTTATCATAGGATATTGAATATAGTTGCCTGTGCTGTGCAATAGGAACTAGTCCTTTATCCTTTCTAATAGTTTGCATCTGCCACGCCCAGACTCCCAGGCCAGCCCTCCCCGTTATCCCTCCCCCTTGGCAACCACACATCTGTTCTCCATGTCTGTTTCTGTTTCATAGATTCCTTTGTGTCCTATTTTAGATTCCACATAAAAGTGATATCTTATGGTATTTGTCTTTCTCTTTCTGACTTACTTCACTTTAGTATGATAATCTCTAGGTCTACCTATGTAGCTGCAAATGGCATTATTTCATTCTTTTTATGGTTGCATAGCAGGAGATCTTGCCTGGAGAATCCCAGGGACGGGGGAGCCTGGTGGGCTGCCGTCTATGGAGTTGCACAGAGTCAGACACGGCTGAAGCGACTTAGCAGCAGCAGCAGGAGGTCTGGGTTTGACCCCTGGGTGTGGAAGATCCCCTGGAGGAGGGAATGGGAACCCACTCCAGTATTCTTGCCTGGAGAATCCCCATGGACAGAGGAGCCTGGTGGGCTACAGTCCACAGGGTCGTAAAGAGTGGGACATGACTGAGTGACTAAGCACAGCCCAGCCCAGTATTACAGATAGAGATACACTCACACCGTCTTCTTTATCCATTCCTCTGTACATGGACTTTTAGTTTGCTTCCATGTCCTGGCTATTGTGACTAGAACTGCTGTGAACATTGGCATGCATGAGTCTTTCTGGATTATAGTTTTGTCTGGTATATGCCCAGGAGCGGGATTGCTGGATCATATGGCAAGTCTGTTTTTAGTTTTTTGAGGAGCTTCCATACTGTTTTCCGTAGTGGCTGCACCAATTTACCTCTCACCAGCAGTGTAGGAGGGTTCCCTCTTCTCCACACCCTCTCCAGCATGTGTTGTCTGTAGACTTTTTAATGATGGCCATTCTGACCAGCGTGAGCTGGTACCTCATTGTAGTTTGGATTTGCATTTCTCTAATAATGAGCAGTATTGAGCATCTTTTCCTGTGCCTGTTGCAGGAGGTCTGCTGCTTGCTCTCCATGTTCTAGCTCAGAGCAGCCAGACTCTGTGCCCTGAAGGCCGTGGCATTGCGGGAGGAGCCCGTGGTAGAAGACCTAGTGCCCCACCCAGGTTCCCCTCTTGGCAACAAATGGGCCCAAAACACAGATCAGATGGAGAATGTCCAGGTGCAGGAGAGCACAGCTCAGCCTGCCTACTTGAGGCTTCAGTGCTGGTGGCAGCAGTCCCAACTTTGTCCCAGCTGCTGTGCTGTCACAGCTATTCTTGGAGACCCCAAGGTCCCCCCTCGTTCATTCCCTGGGCAGGTTCCTAGACTGGGGCGTCTCAGCAATGGTGCCCCACTGCCAAGGACTAGCAGTGCATCTAGACTTATGACAGGCAGCGAAGGCGGAGCTGGTGGGAACCACTCACTGCACTGTAACCCAGGACATGCTGGTGCGCCTGTGGGGCGCCTCCGTTACTATGGAGATGAGATGCTGGCACCATCAGATCTTGGATCTGGAAAGAGGCCTGAGCCTTGTTAGGGGAATGGGCACAAAGGCAGGTCGCAGCAGTGTCATCCACACTGCATCAAGTTACAGAGCCCTGAGGAAGTCCAAGGCTGAGGGGAGCGAGCCCTCCTCTCAGGGAAACAGTAGGGAGGTCCTATTCAAAACGAGTCTGGGCGAAGGAGCCTGGGCCACCATTGTCACATGGAAGTGGGTGCAGTGATCACAGGAGCTCCCCGCCTGACCCTGGGGTCCCCTCAGAAGCCAGGGACTCAGGAGGAAGGGGCAGCCGGGTGGTCTCAGTGGGCACTCCAAGCACTCTGTCGAGAGCTGGCATCCATGGCCCTGAGCTTTCCAGCCTGCAGAGTCTCTCACCCACCCCCACCCGGGACCCAGTCTGTGTCCCTTGAAGACACCCCTCGCTGACAATGAGTGAGGCCTGGAAGCAACGTCTGCCACTCGATTGTACCCTTATTCTGAATATCCTTTGTGCATTGACAAGCCCTCAAACCTGACCGGGAGCTCTGAGTTCTGGCCGAGCACACGCGGGAAACCTGTATAGAACAGAACTATTCAAGTTCAGGAAGATCTGGGGGGGGAGATCCACACCTGCTTTCAGGCAAGCGGTACCAGTGACCCTATAACCCAGTCCGAGGTGGGAGACTCCAGGGTCTCAGCTTCTGAGCTGAATTGGAAAAGAATGAAAAGTTATTCAGGAAAAGGTGGGTGGGGACAGATGTGTAGGAGAAGGATTCCAGGCAGAAGGGTCCCTGTGGGCAGGGTGTGGAGTTCAGGGAACCTGTGGTAGGGCTGCTCAGACTTTATTTTCAAAGTTGTTAAATATCCTGAGACACTCGGAAAGTTTCTAGAGAGACTTGTCTATCATTAAGGCATGCAGTCATTCAGCAGACATGTATTGAGAGCCCACAGGGTAAAGGCAAAAGGAATTAAGAGATTAATAAGGCTTGAGAGAAAGAGGTAAGGCAGATTAAGAGATACAAACTTTCTGCTGCAAAATGAATGAGACTTGGTTGGTTATGAAGTGTACAGGTGGGGAACGTAGAAAAAAAGAAAAAAAAGAGAGGTATAGTGTAAATGTGTCCAGCTTTGTTGCGTATCAATTATACCCCCATGAAGCGAAACAATTTTTCCCCAATGTTGCAAACTTAAAAAAAAAAAAAGTAGATAAGACTTATTCTCTGTCCTCAAGGAACTCACAGTTTAGCAAATATTATTTATAAAGGAACACGTGCAGTGATAGACGTTAGAACACAGTGTTACAGGAACACGAAGAATGGAGTGATTACTTGTGATTAAGCAGGTCAGGAAGGCCTCACGGGGAAGAGATTTTGAAATTACCAGATAGAATGGGGAAGGGCCATTTGCATTTCCAAGATGTTTAAACATGTCCAGACTTATTTTAGTTTGCCCTGTTTGCAAGAATGTTTCAACTGTTGAGATGCTTATAAATTAGATGTTAATTAATGAAGTGAAAATGACGCAGGGAAGAGATCCAGATTGCTTTTAGAAATGGTGTGGTAGAAATGAGCTCCTTTCTAACTTCAAGTTATGTAAACGAAATGAACTGCATTTATAATTGTAAGAATTGGAAATGTTATTTAATATGTAAATATATTCTAACAGATAGGGGATGTTTATAATGCCAACAAATATTCTATTTAAGATAATGTATATTTAACTTCATGCATTTCTAGTTTTTTTAAAATAATTTCCTCCTCAATATTAATGTTTTTCTTCTCTTGTACATAAGTGTCGTGTATTTGCTATAGCACAGTTTCTCAAACTTGATGGCCCCTACTCTGCTTTCATTTTCACCCTTGCTTTAAAAGATTTTTTTATTGGATCATAAGATACATACTTGTACAAATCTTAAGGGTATCATTCAGTTAATTTTTACACGTGTATCTGTTTATGTTAACTACCATTCAGATTAAAACATTTCCAGAGCCTTCCAAGGCTCCCTCATGCCATCTCCCAATTAATACCAAATTCTGCTAAAGTAACTACTGCTGTGAGTGTATCACAGTGGATTAGTTTTGTCTGTTTCTGAACTTTACATAAATGAACGTACTTTTTTTTTAAGTCTGGCTACTTTCCTCAACATTGTCTCTAAGACTGAACCCATGTCCCACTCAGTTTTTTCTTTTTCATTGATATGTTATTTATGAATATACCAAACTTAGGTATCTGTTTCCATTGGTGGCATATTTCCACTTTGGGGCTATTATGAACAAGTCTTGGAGATGTCTTCGGTGGACACATGCATTGATTTCCCCAGGGTAAATAGTAGTGGAATTGCTGGGTTACAGGGTAGACATATGTGGGACTTTAGTAAAAACTGCTACTGAGTTTGGAGAAGGCAATGGCACCCCACTCCAGTACTCTTGCCTGGAAAATCCCATAGATGGAGGAGCCTGGTAGGCTGCAGTCCATGGGGTCGCTAAGAGTCGGACGTGACTGAGCGACTTCACTTTCACTTTTCACTTTCATGCATTGGAGAAGGAAATGGCAACCCACTCCAGTGTTCTTGCCTGGAGAATCCCAGGGACGGGGAAGCCTTGTAGGCTGCCCTCTATGGGGTCGCACAGAGTCAGACATGACTGAAGCGACTTAGCAGCAGCAGCAGCTACTGAGTTTTCCAAGTGCAACAATTTAAACTCTTCACAGCTGGGATGAGAGATTTGATATTCTGTCTTTTCAGTGTTAGCCATTCTAGAGAGCGGATAATATAGCTCATTGATTTGATTTTCATTTTGCTGATGACAGTGTTGAGAACCTTTTCATTTGCTTGTGGCCGGTTGGGTCGGAGAAGGCAATGGCACCCCACTCCGGTACTCTTGCCTGGAAAATCCCATAGACAGAGGAGCCTGGTGGCAGTCCATGGGGTCGCTAAGAGTTGGACACGACTGAGCGACTTCACTTTCACTTTTCACTTTCATGCATTGGAGAAGGAAATGGCAACCCACTCCAGTGTTCTTGCCTGGAGAATCCCAGGGGCGGGGGAGCCTGGTGGGCTGCCGTCTATAGGGTTGCACAGAGTCAGACACGACTAAAGCAACTTAGCAGCAGCAGTTGGGTATCCTCTTGTGAAAGGCCTACTTTAATATTTTGCGCATTTTTTAAATTGGGTTGTCCTTTTTTACTGAACTGGAGGGCCCTTTGACAGATATGTGTATTGTACGTCTTCTCCCGGTCTTCAGAGTGCCTCTCACTCTTTCAGTGGTGTCTTTTTCTTGGAAAGAAGTTCTTAATTTCAATAGCATTCAACTGGAGCAGTCTTTTCTTCTGTGGCTAGTGCATTCTGTGTCCTTTTAAATGAATATTTGCCTCTTCCAGAGAAAAATTCTAATGAAACACATCAAAGGTTGTAACATTTCTCATAGAACCCTCAAACCTCTACGCATGCACTTGTAGATTGCCACCTGAGACCATGCTCTACTGTGCTGTTGCAGAACATTCTAGTCATAGATAGATCCCCCGAAACAACACCACAATACAACCATGGTAGGATTCCATTTTAAGCCAAGGAGGCAACAGGTTTAACTTTAAAGAAGCAGCTACTTAGAATTATTACATAGTAAATAAATATAATATAGGTAAATATATATTAAATAAGTATTTTTGCCCCATTATATTTCAGAGATTCAATAATATAGGAAAGTTCTAAAAAAAAAGAGTGTGAGATGAGAAAATCAATTCACTTGAAAACGCTGGAGCAAAACGTTGGTCCTTCCCCGTCTGTGCCTAATTAGGAACACTCGTCTCTCCCCTTGACCTACTTTTATCACTACTCCAACACACACACACACACACACACACGGCACTAGTCCCAAGGAAAAAACACAACCGAGATATTTATGACTTCTGAAACCTGCTCCAACTTGACAGTCCGCAAACATAACAGATGGTCTGTAATAACCGAACTGTTGTTGAATGTGTCTTCAGTGGTTAATTACACACTCATTTCTTAAAATTTAAAATACATGGAGAGCAATTATTCTTACCAAAGGAACATACTCATATTTTTATATTCTGTAAGTCATATTATCATACAGTTTTAGATAGACATAGATAGATGATAGAGAACAAGATAGATAATAGATTTCAAACAGTTAGATGTATTTAAAACACACACACAAAAATAAATAAATAAAACACAATTACCATTTGTGATATCAAACATAACTTTTAATTTTCAAGTCTCTGAAAAACTTATAAATATCAGGGTCTTGGGTAGTAGCCTGCCTTTCTTCATGGTACCTTAAAATTCAGAGTTGTCTTGCTATTCAGATTTTTTGTATAAATAGGATTTCATAATCTACAAAACATTTCTCTCTCTAGCAAGTTTCCAACTGGAAAGCAAGAGACATACCAAGAATGCATATGCCTTACAAGGGTCAGAGCAAATTACTGATATATTTGAAACTATTTTAAAACTGGACAGAGAGACCTCTTAATATTCAGATGAAGATAATTCACGATACTAAAACTGTCTTCTTTTTAGTATGATCTTTTCCCAATTCATCATGATTATTTTGAGGGGAAAAAAAGCCCTCAGTGCAGGAATATTGTGTCTTTATTTTTCATTTGTTCATTTTTTAATCCCTCACTTATAAAAACTTTTGTTCATATGTAAATAATAAATGCAACCACAGTTACATATGCTTGACAGAAGTGGGTATGGAGAGCAGTGGGCCTTAAAAGAAGGAAGAGAGGAGTTTAGGAAAGTTGGGCTTCCTCGGTGGCTCAGACGGTAAAGAATCTGCCTGCAATGCAGCGCTGGAGACCTGATCAATCCCTGAGTTGGCAAGATCCCCTGGAGAAAGGAATGGCTACCCACTCCAGTATTCTTGCCTGGGGAATTCCATGGATGGAGGAGACTGGTGAGCTAAAGTCTATGGGATTGCAAAGAGTCAGACATGACTGAGAAGCTAACACTTACAAAGCCATAGAATGACTCTTGAAAATCAGTGGGTTTTTCACTTGCCCATGTCTGCTCTGCCTGGATTTTCTTTTTCCGTTCTCTTCACTGCTGTTCTGTTCTCCAAAAAATGTCTTCATGGGTGTCTTATCACTGGTACAACCAGTAAGGTGGAATCTAGACGATCCCTTTAATACCAACACTGCAGAATTCACATCTATTCCTGGGCTCAGTGTCAACAGATCACCCACCAATAACAAAATACATGAGAGACTGCTTAGGGTAGATACTTGAAAAGCGACAGGTCAGAAGGATACCTTATATTAGTAGGAAAGCTCTGGAAGTCTGACTTGGGTAACAGACAGAAAATTTGGTGGTCTTTGGTTTAGCTTTGAATTTCTAATGAAGGTTGGGTTTTTAGTCATCCATTCCATATTGTACTGTTCCTTCTTGTGCTTAAGTACATTTCATTCTGTTCTCCTTGGAGCAGGACTAAACTTCAGATTGCAAGGAGCCTAATAATGCCAGATTTTGAACATTTAGATTCTGCAGGGGTTTTAGTTCAATAATTAGTATAGAACTGAACCAGCTCAGTTGTTCTTCCTCAGATTCAATTCACAAGGATACTTTAGTTTCAGGGAGGAAGCGGTGAGGGGCAACTTAGAATTCCACTATATTTCTTTTCTTCTAGACTTTTCCTGAAACTTTACAACCTATTGTTGAACAGCATCCTCCGATTCTGATAATTAATTTGCCTGTTTACAAAAGAAAAATGAAATACAGAGATAACGGTCTGAGCTGAAGAAATCATGTATTATTCATCCAACCAAAAAACTCTTTGCTATTGCTAAGATAATGGGCTAGACTTTTCAATCCTGCCAAGTTTTTTTTTCTTTTTAATTCTTTCCCAAAGGGCTATGCTTATTTCTTTTTCACACTATTATCAGATGCATTTTCTACTTCAAGACTTGTTTCTCAGCAAGTTTAAATTAGGAAGACACTTTTCTTAAGCAGGAAAGCATTTAGGATTTTTTAAAGTTTGAGTCTTTTGATCAGAGGAAAGGAGAGAGAGAGGAAGGGAATAGAAGAAGCAGAAAGTGTGTGTTATCTTGACAGATGTAGGGACCTAATACAGGGGAGGAAAAAGACATTTTCAAGAAAATTGCAACAGTTATGATAGGTCTTTTATTAGTGGCTACTTAAAAAGTGCTGGTCTTCTTTGGGTGTGGTGTTGACTAGATCTGGTGCAGTAAGCTTGAGAAATGTAGTACCTAAGGTTTCTGATCACTTCGCTGGGGTGAAGGTGTATAGGTTAACCCGGAAACTTTATGGTCTTGTTACGATGACTTTGTTCAAAATGTCTTTCTTTACCAGCTAGATTTTTGTTGCACTAGCCTCCAGTCCATGGGGTCGCTAAGAGTTGGACACGACTGAACAACTTCACTTTCACTTTTCACTTTCATGCATTGGAGAAGGAAATGGCAACCCACTCCAGTGTTCTTGCCTGGAGAATCCCAGGGACTGGGGAGCCTGGTGGGCTGCCATCTGTGGGGTCGCACAGAATCGGACACGACTGAAGTGACTTAGCAGCAGCAGCAGCAGCTTCCAGTGTTGTTTCTTAAGGGCTTCAAGTCAAAATCGCGATACCGTTGGCATTGTCACTGGCAAAAGCTTGATGCTTCAACAGATAATCACAGTCAAAATTCAGACACCCCATGTGAGTAGAAAAGGTAAGGCTCATCTTTAACTGAGACTTAGTCTCATTTTGATGGGCAACTCCTGACGTTTGCTCTGGTTCACGAGGTCTCTGAGGACACTATAGAAGACATGAGGAAACACTGCTTTACTTGTGTATGGGTGAAGTCAACAGCCACCTCCGTATTCAATTAAAAGTTCCCCAAGTTCCCTTAGTTTAATATTATTTGCATTGTTTTAAACTTTTGCTTTGTCAGAGCTGGCGTTCTTGCCTTGAGGTTAGTATTTCCCTTGCAGCCTCTTGAGTTTGCTCATGGTTCTGTTTCTTCTGTTAGCTCTGTTTCCACGATTGGTAGCGCTTCTAAATTTGGGGCTGCTCCTTCATGACACTATTTTTCTGAAAGGTTGGGCGATTTTTAGTTGCTTTTCCATATTAATATCTATCTTCAAGGTGAAGGGAGGTGAGACACGTGAATGGAGAAGACTTGTCCTTGAATGGGTGGTTGTTGGTGATAATCTGTACATGTGGGATTCATTGTACTCTCTACCTCTAACATTGAATATTTGTTTTCATTATTAATATTTGCTGTCTGTCTTAGGGTGGGTGGAATTTGCCATTCTTGGTAAGAGAAAACATTGCACTTGCTCGAGGCTGACTTTGGTGATACGAGTGTGAGTAAGTGTGATAAAAGTGGTAAGAATATGTGAATAAAGTCTAATCACTAGCACAGAGCAGGGCTTTCCCTCTGAAATCAGCATACCATCTTAACTTCTTTTTTGCCACTTCTTTCCAGCAAGTCGTTTCCCTGCCTAACCTTTCTCCCGTGGCCACTGTGTGTTCCCTGAAAATGTTTACGAGCATCATTATGGAGAGATCCCAAAATAATAGCTTTAAAGCCAATATTATTGTTGGTTCAAACTGCCATTTTGTGTGATCACATGGGTTGTGCAGTAGAATCCTCAAGGTTACACCATGGATATTGGTCTTATGTTAGGCGAATGTCCTACGATGTCTCTTGGAAATACACTGTCCATTACCTGGGACACATAGGATGCAGAAATCACCCAGATTAGCTGCATCTTAATCTGGGAGTAAAGAAGGAGGGGAACTTGGGGCCCAGCCATTTTTATGAGCGGCTCAGAACTGAGAACTGTTTCGACTTTTCAGTTACAATTAATATAAACCAAAATTCTGCTGTTAATAATTTTCAGTTATTTGAAAATTTGAGCCCTATGTCTGGATTTAGAACAGTGATAAATTGTATTTCTCTGCATCAGACTTTCTGGGGGCACGCCTTGCTAAAGTGTCACCCTTTAATAGTGTCACACACAGCTGATAATAGTGTGACACATATATTAATAGCTAAATATCCGTGGGACACATCCACAACCTGGAGCTCTGTGTGATGGTGTTGGGCCAGGGATCTCCTTTAGTAAAAGAGCACTCCAAATAGTCTTTTGAAAATTGAATTTTCGGAACTCTTGATCTAGTGATTTCTTCCCTGTTTCTGTCAGACATCAATTTGATTGACACTTCAAATAGGGAAGCATACACTCGTATTTAATATATGGCTCCAAAGGGACCTCTACAAGGGGCCAAATGACATAGAACCTTCAAGGCCAAGGTGAAATGTTTGGGTTTTATTCCAACTGGGAAAGAGATGAGTTTTTAAATAGGTCTATAGGTAAGAAATGTCATGTAATGTGATGTGATTCTGTTAAGGCTCTGTGCCTAGCATTGTTTTTGTAACTTGGTATTCTTTTTGCTAAAGAAGGCCCCAGGTTGGATGTCTTAGACCTGCAAAATCCTGGGTCTGCCTGGTGATATGGAGCATAAAGGGCCTGCCAGGGGTGCTGGCACAAAGGTTCTCAGGAAGTGCAGGTGTTCCCACTCTGTTTCTCTTCGTCTTGAAAGGTTTATCTCACCCTAGATATGAATACTTCTTAATCTCCTGCTCAGTGACTGTCATCAAGGGACATTCTTAAATATTTGTTGAATGACTGATGGAAAGCAAGACAGAAGGGAAAGAGAACTGACTCATTGGTATTTTTCTTTATATACCACTAAGGGTACCAAGTAGCTGGCTTTTCACATATTTTAACTCTAGAAAATGCAGACCAATCTCATATTGATACATAGCAGAGCCTCCTCAATGTGTATGACTCTGGTTTTCAATGGACAGAGTAAAAAGTGGTAGATAAGGATTTTATTGGGAAATACTACTGATTTGCCAAAATGCTAGAAAGTCATGACAGTATGTTAATAGAGGCAGTCTGTTTCCTTGATTCTGAGGCTGATAAGCTACTGACCTCTTTTTAGGAAACCTTCACATTTTGTCAAAGAAATTACCTGGAAGAAATAGGAGTTCTCTTGTTTATGTATATAGCATATATATCTTCCACTCCCCCCAAAAAACATCTTAGACATTTTGTAAACAGTAATCAATATTATTTGATCCCAATTATTACTCTAAATAAAAACTTTTAAAATTGCCCTGTCTTCACAATGTGAATTGTGATTCCAGAAATACTCTGACAACCACCTCAGCAGAAATACAAATTTTTTTTTTTTTTAAAAAGCTTCCTCTTATTCTGATTACTGGGATGGGATTCCCACTTTTTCCTACCTTTCCTATCCTTGTTCATCTCTTTATGGACTCCTATTATTTTCTCCCCCTTAAATTCAAAATCACCTCGAACAATTACTGCAGCCATAAAATTAAAAGACTCTTGCTCCTGGGAAGAAAAGCTGTGACAAACCTAGACAGCGTATTAAAAAGCAGAGATATCACTTTGCCAACAAAGGTACATCTACTCAAAGCTATAGTTTTTCCAGTAGCCATGTACGGATGTGAGAGTTGGACCGTAAAGAAGGCTAAGCATCAAAGAATTGACGCTTTTGAACTATGGTGCTGGAGAAAACTCTTGAGAGTCCCTTGGACAAAAAGGAGATCAAACCACTCAATTCTAAAGGAAATCAACCCTGAATATTCATTGGAAGAACTGATGCTAAAGCTCCAATACTTTGGCCACCTGATGCAAAGAACTGACTCATTGGAAAAGACCCTGATGCTGGGAAAGATTGAAGGCAAAAGGAGAAGGGGACAACAAAGAATGAGATGCTTGGATAGTATCACCAGCTCAAAAGACATGAATCTGAGCAAATTCCAGGCGACAGTGAAGGACAGGGGAGCCTGGCGTGCTGCAGTCCGTGGGGCTGCAATGAGTCGGACGTGACTTAGCAACTGAACAACAACAAAAATTCAGACATTTTCTAGGCTTATGTCCAAAGTTTCTTTCCTACTTTCTATGTTCTGCCTGGAAAATTGCACCCATGTCTGTAGCTTCATCAGCCTCCAGTGTCTCCAGGTCTCCATCTCGAGCTCCAAGCCCTTTCTTGCTATAATGAGACTCAGTCTGGTGCTCCTGGGAGTTTAAGACTCAACTTGCAAGAGCTCATAAATAGTCAAGAATCAGTTGGTTTAAGATCCTTAAGAAAGAGTGCTGTGTTCTAGCCATGGGGCTCCAGATGAAGCTGACGGTACAGAAATGGAAGCCAAACAGACGCACACAAACATACTGTCTCATGGTGAAATGATGCAAAGATGGATAATACTTCCTAATTAGTTTCTGCAATTGAAAATGGTAAAATTAACGTCAATTAATTATTTCTATTTTCACTAATTCATTTGTCTGTCCCCCATTATTCTGAATTAGAGTGATTCTTCTTTCCAATCTTTCCCTTCAAAATAAACTTCTGATAATTATTTTTGAAACGTATTATACCTGAAAGCCCTGTGGAAAGTAACTAAGAACATTGTGTTCCAGCATTAAAATGACATACAAACTCCAGATTAAAATATAATGCCTCATTCCAAAGCTTGAATAGAATGAAACTCAAAAAGAATTGTATCTGATAAAATTCAGGTCATTGAAAAAAAGTTCAAAAAAGAACAATCTCTATAACAAGTAGCACTTTTATTCGATGATTGGTTCCATTAGATTTCATCCACTTTAAATGTTGAGGTTAGCAGCCTCAGATATTAACAATCCTGGTAACACTTGGAAATAACAAATTTCAGGTAGATTGCAATAAGTTATGAAGGACTTTAACCTCCATCTCCCTATAAGGTTTGTCCTCATCACCTCCTCCCATTTCTAACCTTCTCTTATTCCTTCCATGATCATTACCCCAATATCCACGAGGCAAGGACAAATAAACAGAGCTTAAATATAAGCCTCAAAAGATCCATATTTTAACAAACATTGAGGAAAGAACTTCTTTGTGGTTCATAAATTTATAATGAGTTGAGGTTGAATTTCTAAAACTGTTTCAAGTGGATACAAAAAACACCATCTCCAAATCCAGTTGGTTTTGACACCGGTTCTAAAGATAATCGATGCTCATGATTCTCTGAGCTGTGTTCCCCCATCATAGAACTTTTGTCTTTCCAGGAACAGTAAAGCCACTGAAGGACCTGCTCAACCCTTCTAATCAAAAATGTGCATGAGTGATCTATCAAAGTACCTCTTGGCACATGTGACTCACAAATCCTTGAGAAGTTGTTAAGTGAGCCTTGAATCTGCGGACCTGATGACTACATTCTGATAGGAATGGAGGTATCTCTTCAGGGAACTGTCATTTTATATAGTTCACATAAACTGTGACTGCATAGGTGGTATCATGTGAGAAACATTATTTGGGAGTGTAGATACTTCAAAAGAAAAAAATCTGTAGTGGTATCATGAAACTAAAGCAAGATAGGAATCGAATCTAGCTTGGAATCACCCGTTGAAGAACAATTTTGAGTGAAGAAGAAAAGGTGGTGCAGCAGAAATGATTCATTTGCCCTCAGCATCTGCAGATGGCTCCCCAGAGCTCCCCTCCCCACTCCTCTCTGCTATGTAATTAAGCAGAAAGAGGGGCCCCATGTTAAAAAAAAATCCTGCAAAATACTTTATAACTGAGGCCACTAGCTAAAGTCGGAATAACACTTGAGAATGGCTGCAACTCACACAAGAAAACCTTCCAATTCAGCCCCACTGGGAAAAGACTATTCTTTTCCCTTCAGAACATCAGTTTCTGAGTGGAGGGTAAAATATTTATATGAAAGGAGGCACAGATGTGCAGGCTCCTCTCATAGAGCCTTCTGGGAAAAAAAACAGCTTGCTAACCAAATTAAAGACCTCTGTCTGGAAGAGATTGCCAGTCTCAGTGTTCAAAGAATAAAGTCTGCAAGTGAAATATGCATTCAAGACTAGGAAAAAGAAATTAAGTTAGATTAAATAGAAAATAGACTTGAAGATAAAGTAATCTTATATATTACATTTTTAGAAGATAAAAACATGAAAAATAGTGGATGGAAAGTAAGTTTTCTGCTATCAGAGTAGATAAAATATCTAAAAAAAGATTTTTAAAAGTTCACTAATGGCTTATTAGCCTTTTTTATTCTAGGGTCTTGTGATGAAACCACTTAAAATTATCTCTTTGGCTTTTTCAGCTAAATGCTTCTTTTTTAGGGATTTGTTTTTATTGAAGTACACTTTGGGCTACAGAGGATGAGATGGTTGGATGGCATCACCGCCTCAATGGACATGAGTTTGAGTAAACTCTGGGAGATAGTGAAGGACAGGGAAGCCTGGCATGCTGCAGGCTATGAGGCTGCAAGGAGTTGAACAGGACTGAGCGACTGAAATGAACTGATAGTTTTGTTTTGTTTTTTCTTTTGGCTGTATTGGGTCTCTTTTGCTGTGCTCTGGCTTTCTCTAATGGTGGTGAGCCAGGAGCTAGTCTTCATTGCAATATGCAGGCTTCTCACTGTGGTGGCTTCTCTTGTTGCAGAGCACAGGCTCTAGGGCTCACAGGCTCAGTAGTTGGCAGCTCACAGGCTCGAGAGCACTGGCTTAGTAGTTGTGGTAAACAAGCTTTAGTTGTTCTGCAGCATGTAGGATCTTCCTGGACTAGGGATCAAACCCAGGTCCCCTGTGTTGGCAAGTGGATTCTTAAATACCGGACCACCAGGAAAGTCCTTTATTGAAATATAGTTGACTTACAATATTATGTTAGTTTCACATGTGTGTGTGTGTGTGTATTCAGTCATGTCCAACTCTTTGAGACTCGATAGACTATAGCCCACCAGGCTTCTCTGACCATGGAATTTTCCAGGCAAGAATACTGGAATGGATTGCCATTCCCTTCTCCAGGGGAACTTCCCAACCCAGAGATCGAACCCTGGTCTCCTGCATTGCAGCCAGACCAGATTCTTTACCGTTTGAGCTACAGAGAAGGTTCAAATGTACAACATAGTAACTCGATATTTTTATAGACGCCATCAGGAAAATTATTAGAGCTAATAAATGAATTCAATAGAGTTGCAAGATACAAGATTAATATAAATAAATCTGTTATGTGTCTATATGCTGCTGCTGCTGCTGCTGCTAAGTCACTTCAGTCATGTCCGACTCTGTGCGACCCCATAGACGGCAGCCCACCAGGCTTCCCCATCCCTGGGATTCTCCAGGCAAGAACACTGGAGTGCCTTGCCATTTCCTTCTCCAATGTGTGAAAGTGAAAAGCGAAAGGGAAGTCGCTCAGTCATGTCCGACTCCCAGTGACCCCATGGACTGCAGCCCACCAGGCTCCCCGGTCCATGGGATTTTCCAGGCAAGAGCACTGGAGTGGCTTGCCATTGCCTTCTCTGGTATGTCTATATACTAATAGTGAATTATCAGAAAGAGAAATCAAGAAAACAGTTCCACTTACAATTGAATCAAAAAAGAATAAAATATCTAGGAATAAATGTAACCAAGGAAGGGAAAGACCTGTACTCTGAGAAGTATAACACACTGCTGAGGTGTATTGAAGACTATACAATAAATGGAAAGATAGGGACTGGAAGAATTACTATAGTTAAAATGTGCATGCTACCTAAAACAATCTATAGAGTTAATGCAATCCCTATCAAAATGCTGGTGACATTTTTTTCACAGAGCTAGAACAAATAATTCTATAATTTGTATGGAACCATGGAAGATCTTGAATAGCCATACCAATCTTGAGTAAAAACAGCAAAGCTGGAGGTATCATGCTCCTTGGCTTTATATTATACTACAAAGCTACAGTACTCAAAACAGTATGATATTGGCACAGAACAGACACATAGATCAATTGGAAACAGAGAGCCCAGAAGTAAATCCACTTATTTATTGGATCCTTTGATCCATATGACCAATCCAAGACAAAGAAGGCAAGAATATACACATGGAGAATAAACAGTCTCTTCAGTAAGTAGTGTTGGGAAAGCTGGACATAAAATAATGAATAGTTGAATAAATAATGAATAGAAACTTTTTTGGAGAAGGCAATGGCACCCCACTCCAGTACTGTTGCCCGGAAAATCCCATGGATGGAGGAGCCTGGTAGGCTGCAGTCCATGGGGTCTCTAAGAGTCAGACACGACTGAGCGACTTCACTTTCACTTTTCACTTTCATGAGAAAGAAATGGCAACCCACTCCAGTGTTCTTGCCTGGAGAATCCCATGGATGGAGAAGCCTGGTAGGCTGCAGTCCATGGGGTTGCACAGAGTCGGACATGACTGAAGCGACTTAGTAGTAGTAGTACTAGAAACTTTTTTAGAACTAAATGATTCTTGAAGGAAATTTCTCCCCAAATTTAAAGATCTGAAGTAATTTATAAGTAGTTATTAACAATCATTGAAATGCCATTAAATTTTTTTAAAGTCTTTTATCACAGAGATATCAAGGCTGGTTCCTAGAGATCACCTCTCAGATGAAAAAGGAAGATTAAGCAGAGAGGCGAGAATGAGCTGCCTGTTCTGTATTTGCCTGCCCCATGCTCCTGGATGGTGATGGATTGTCACCACTGACTCTATGTCTCTGCAGTGCTCCTATTTTGACTGTAGCGACAGGACAGTCTCTTGATTTTCTTCTCTTTTCCTTACAAGCGACATTTCACTCTTCGATGCAGATTCTTCCACTTTGGCCCAATATGAAAGCTCTTCTCTTTTATTTACCTCTCTTATGGAACTGACTGGAAAATACAAGCCTGCTCTTGGGTCAATTTAAAAAAAATGTTTCCATAAATGTTTATATGTTCTGCAGTTTTCTCCTAGGCATCTATAATGTTTTAAACTATGTCTATATAAAGCCCCCAAATATTCTTAATGAGTAAAAAATCAATGGGGGGGTTATGATTTTGATCTGAACGTGCTTTCAAACATTATCATCCCAATGGATGATTCGTCCAAGATGGCTGAAATGATTGCTCTTTAGTATTTCTGAGGGTAGCCCACAACTATGTACTTTTTAAAAAATTCAAACATATTCATTTATTATGTTAATAATAAAAACATAATAAATAATACCAACATAATAATAGTGATCTGCTGCTCCAGGCCCCAGTTGCCACATGGGGGAACTTTAGTTTAGCATGTGAACTCCTAGTTGTGCTTTGAGGGATCTAGTTCCTTGACCGGGGATGGAATCCGGGCCCCTTGGATTGGAAGTGCCAAGTCTTAGCCACTGGACCATCAGGAAAGTTGCTACTATCTTTAATTTTTGTTTCTTTGCCTTTTAAAATTTATTTTTGATTGAAATATACTTGATTTGCAATGTTGTGTTAATTTCAGGTATCAGCAAAGTAACTCAGTTATATATATATTTTTTTCAAATTCTTTTCAATTATAGTTTATTACAAGATATTGACTATAGTTTTGTTTTACATTTCTGGCTGTGTTGGGTCTGTGTTGCTGTGCAGGCTTTCTCTAGTTGCAGCGAGCGGGGCCTACTCTCTAGTTGCAGTGTGAGGGCTTCTCATTTCAGTGGCTTCCTTTGACTCTTGTTTAGGAACACGAGCTCTAGGGCACGTGGGCTTTAATAGTTGTGGCACAGGCCTCAGTTGCTCCATGGCTTATCAGATCTTCCCAGATCAGGGATTGAACCTGTGTCTCCTGCATCTCCTGCACTGGCAGGCAGATTCTTTACCACTGAGCCAACAGGCTTTTGTTGGTTATCTGTTTTGTGTATAATATCAACTACTTACCTTCTAGATGAATGGTGCAGAGAAGTGATTGGCAGGTGTGATAGACATCACCATGGCAACTCTTCATAAAGGAAATTGATGGCTGAGTAAGTTGAGGGTTTATATTAAGAGATTAATAATCCCCAGGCTGTTTGTTCAGGTTCTGTAACTTCCTAAGGATTTCAGAGGAAGGATAATGAATCAAATATTTTATTAGTTCAGAAAGCCTCACCCACAAAATATATATTTATCACTTCAATTTGTTTTTTGGCTGCCACATAGTTTAGCCCGCTGAAACATTTTATTTTTCTGTCAGTGGCATTTGCGTCAAGAGCTCTGACCAAATATGACCTCGGTCAGTGCTAGATTCCAGCCAACACACACCAGACACCGAAAGGGTCACACCCTGTCTTCAATTTCCCCTCCAAGACCAGCTACATAATTCTAGGGACTCAGTGCAAAGTGAAAATGTAGAATCATTTGTTGAAAAATTAGGGAGAATTTCCAAACAATGACAGCACGGCATTAAGGCACGCCAAGTCCCTTTGGCACAGCTGTACTTTGTTCGTCCTCAAGGGCAACCAGGCCCCCTGTCTCCTTGCCCTCTCCTTCTTTCATCCAGGCTAACATTTTCTTCTCTCCTGCTCGTTTTCAAGAAGGTGAAAATAGCTAGAAGCTTCCCCAGGCAGCCGAGTCTTACTGAATCCTCATTATTCCAGGTGAAAGAAAAGAAAAAGGCTCACTCCTCTTGCAGATTTGGGTGATGAAAGCGATTGCCACTTCTGAATGCTGACTGTACAAAATTATTAGCCTGAAAAAGTCAGAAAACGTTGCCCTGAAAGGATACCTGCTTTGACAGAGATGAGACTGAACAGCCTTTTGGTCTTTTTCCACTTTTTAAAAAAATTTCTAGAACTCTGTGCAAATGTGTCTAAGTATAGTCGATACTTAATATACCAAATCAGAGCTCTGATTGTTTTAATAATGGGAGAAACATATCTATGGTTTCGAGCAAGCCATTGTCTTTCCTTCAAGTATATTAACAATAATAAGAAAAAAAGAAAAGTTCTTTTAAGAAAACATTTGAAAACCAGTCTCATCCTAATTCCGTAGTATGGATACAAGAAAGGCATTTGTGGTTGAAGGATTTATGTCTCTGATGGAGGATAACTTAGTATTTCCCTAAATGTGCCTTGCAATTGCTAGTGTTCCATGATTGTGAGAAGGACTCCATACTCAAATAAGGCTGGGAAATTCTGCTTTAGAGATCCGCATAAAAGTCTTCTGGATGTCCTGCAGCTTAGAAAGGGAAAAAAGAAAACAAAAAGAGAATCTATAACCCATCTGCTCTTTGTTTAATCCAGTTTTGCCCAAACACATTTAATCACAGAATGCTTTCATTGTGTAGTAACTATTAAAGTCATGGTGTTGATTAGGCACACTGTGGGAAATGCTGATTTAATGAATCCATGGAGATCATTGGAAAGGATTTTGTATTGTTGGTCACCTGCTAGATTTCAACCAGTGTTTTATGCCACTGCCATGCCTTCACTCAAATAGAACCAGCCCTCAGAGGTGGTTATTGTAATCCTGATTTTATATACAAGGTGAACAAGTTAAGTGATTGACTCGGACATACAACTTTAGGTGGCATAGGGTTTCTGAACTGGTGTCTGACTCTCCAGCACAAGGCCCCTTGCTCCACAGCACTCAGAATTTACTAACAGTGGTGAAACAGGGCCACATAAAGTATTTATAACATCTTATGAATGCATGCTCTCAGTTCTGAAGGTTGAGTCTTTCTTAAGATACATGGAATTCTCTTGACAGATTTTTTTTTCCACAAATGAAACAATAAATCTGCCTTCTCTTGTGGTTTGCCATCTGTTATGAAGCCCAAGAGAAAAATCTTTCTCTTTACAGCGAAGCTTGGCTGAACATTTATACCAAGTAACTAAGGTGCAGAATGCAGAATACCTCAGTGGAGAATCACAGCTAATAGGCTGGTCTGCATACTGTTAGACTGAAACTAATACTGAGAATGTTGTACTTCTCAGTAAGTAGGTTCATTAGCCTCTAGCAGAAATTTCGGAGAACGCAATGGCACCCCACTCCAGTACTCTTGCCTGGAAAATCCCATGGACCGAGGAGCCTGGTAGGCTGCAGTCCATGGGGTCGCTAAGAGTCGGACACGACTGAGCAACTTCACTTTCACTTTTCACTTCCATGCATTGGAGAAGGAAATGGCAACCCACTCCAGTGTTCTTGCCTGGAGAATCCCAGGGACGGGGAAGCCTTGTAGGCTGCCCTCTATGGGGTCGCACAGAGTCGGACATGACTGAAGTGACTTAGCATAGCATAGCATAGCATAGCATAGCATAGCATAGCATAGCAGAAATTTGGAAACTTTTATTAACCAGCTACCAGAGGCATGCATGGGGACTAAGCTGGATCAAAATCAAAGGAAATAATCAGGTTTGCATTAACTTCTGCTCAGATCCTGATTTACCCTTAAAAAATTTTGGCTGTGCTTGGTCTTAGTTGCAGCACACAGGATCTTCGCTGTGTCATGCAGGGTCTTTTGTTGTGCTGCATGGACTGTCTAATTGTAGCTCATGGATTCAGTTGCTCCACGGCATGTGGGGATCTTAGTTCCCCAACCAGGGATTGAACCCATGACCCCTGCATTGCAAGGCAGATTCCTAACCACTGGACCACCAGGGAAGTCCCCTGGTTTACTCTTTGTACTTAAAGCTAAAAATGATATTTACTGTTGAGCATCTTCTCTCACTTGATCTGAAATAATTCAGTGTTTTAGACTTACTAGTTTCTCCAGATTTTCAGGAAAACTTAATTGGTGAATCATTGCACATATTAATATTAAAGGAAGTATTCCATAAATAAAGCCAGTCTAGGATAGAGGCTGCATCAAGTAGGCACCTGTACAAACAGCCATAGCAATAAAGAAGAATACATGGTAATAAGGGTTAGAATAGACTGCTCAGACCAAAGGTCACAGAGAGAGGAGACCCACCCATTTAGAGAAAGCGCAATTCATGTCAGCACTTGAGGGATAAGCGGGGATTAATTAAAGACACCAAGTGGATTGGCTGTAAGCAGTCTGTTTGAAACACTGACATATAACTAGGAAGCCGTAGACCTAAGATTACAAGAGAAACTGCTTCTCCTGGCAGCTGGAGGCCCTGAGAGCAGTGTCTCTTCTCCAGTGTGGGTTTTAGGGTAAAATAGCATCACTGTGGGCTTCCCTGCCGGTCCAGTGGCTGAGACTTTACCTTCCAGAGCAGAGGGTGCAGATTAGATCCCTGGTTGGGAGCTAAGATCCCACATGCCTCGGAGCCAAGAAACCGAAACATAAAACAGAAGCAATATTGTAGCAAATTCAATAAAGACTTTTGAAAAAACACAGCAGTCACCCATGCAGGTCTGTTCTCAAAAGGGCCACACCATCATGAAGGGGCTGCACCAGAGACAGCAGCCAGGGGTTGAGATGGGGAGACAAGGGCCAGAAAAGCTTATTCTGGAACATACAGGAGAAGAACCTTTCAAAACTCTCTGAAAGAATTGAAGGGATTCTTGAGGGTGGCTAATTTCTAGCCGTCGATTAGAGCCTATACAGGAAGTATCAATATAAGTCTATGTTACAGAGGCAGGCTGGAAAAGGAAGCAGGAACTAACCATCTACTTTGGGTTGCATCGGTTTTACTGGCTGTCGTTTGTGTCTCTTCAGCCCCCACTTAGCCTGTAACAAAGTCCTCTCCTCCTGACCAGGGTTGTGAACAATCACAGAATGTCATGCATGCCCACAGGGCTCTGCAATTAATAGAGATGTGAGCATGTAACCAAGATGGAGCCTCTTAGGATATATCCTGGAGCTTGTTAAGAGCTGGATTCAAATAGTACCAAAACATTTATAATAAAGTTTGGGAGATTAAATGCTGACCATTTAATGGAATTGCAATTCATGTGTTAGGTGCAATGATGTGTGTGTGCTCAGTTGCTAAATCATGTCTGATTCTTTGCAACACTGTGGCTGTGGCCCACCAGGCTCCTCTGCCCATGGGATTTCCCAGACAAGAGTACTGGACTGGGTTGCCATTTCCTCTTCCAGGGGATCTCCCTGACCCAGGGATCATCTTTGGTATTGGCAGGTGGATTCTTTACTCCTGAGCCACCTGGGAAGTCTATAAATTACATTTAGTGTATTGTCCATACAGACATATATAAAATAATATATTTAAAACTTTAGTCCATCTGGACTATATTTTAGAACATGAGAAGCACATAACTTTTTGTCTCCAAATAATTATACCAACACCGTTTATTGAATGATTCACAATTTTCCCACCAGTTTGATATGCCACTGTAATCAAATCATCAGTAGTTAGGTTCATATAATCCATTATGTTCTTTTGGTCTATATGTCTTAGCACATGTGTGATAGCATGTTAATTATTACTATTACACTTTATGACATGATACAAAATCTGAAAGTTCAGATTTTGTAAAAGTTCCCTCTTTAAAAGTTATTTTCATTTTTCAGTATTTTAAATGCCTTCATAATGTTTTATTTTGGGGTGTAAAATTTAGAATAATCTTGTGAAGTTTTTAAAAGTGCTATTGAAATTTAGATTGTAGTCTCATTATATTTATATATTGTTTGGAAGAGTTTTTAGAACCTTGAATATTTAATAAGCTTTCTGAAAATTGCATGGTTTATATATAGGCCTAGATAAGAGAATTCAAAATGCATAGTACTTCTGACTTTCTTTTTGAAAAAGCTATCATGACTTTTTAAAATTCCAAGTTCTTTGTTTAATGTTTCTACTAGATATCTTTGTATAAGCTTCTCCTTTATTTCCATTAGCATGGGTAATGCTGATTTGTTCTGCCAATATAAATTTATTTGAATGGCATTTATCTCTATTTCTAATGTATGTTTGAGTTTCTGGTGAACTTTTATCAAAGCTGAGTTTTCTGTTTTTCATTTGCATTGCTGCTGTATTCCTAGAGGAGGCAAAGAGCATATATATATGAGAATTAGGCTCCCCCTGCTGGTAGATTTAACACCCTACAGCATCTTGAGTTACTCAGTCTGACTCTTTGAGACCTGGTGGGCCATGGACTGCAGCATGCCAAGCCTCCCTGTCCATCACCAACTCCTGGGGCGAGTGACTCACGTCCATTGAGTCAGTGATGCCATCCAACCATCTCATTTTCTGTCGTCCCCTTCTCCTCCTGCCTTCAGTCTTTTAAGCATCAGGGTCTTTTCCAGTGAGTCAGTTCTTGGCATCAGGTGGCCAAAGTATTGAAGCTTCAGCTTCAGCATCAGTCCTTCCAGTGAATATTCAGGACTGATTTCCTTTAGGATGGACTGGTTGGATCTCCTTGCAGTCCAAGAGACTCTCAAGAATCTTCTCCAACACTATAGTTCAAAAGCATCAATTCTTTGGCACTCAGCTTTCGTTATAGTCCAACTCTCACATTCATACGTGACCACTGGAAAAAGCATAGCTTTGACTAAATGGACCTTTGTTGGCAAAAATAATGTCTCTGCTTTTTAATATGCTGTCTAGGTTAGTCATAGCTTTTCTTCCAAGGAGCAAGTGTCTTTTAATTTCATGGTTGCAGTCACCATCTGCAGTGATTTTGGAGCCCCCAAACTAAAATATCTCACTGTTTCCATTGTTTCCCCATTTATTTGCCATGAAGTGATGGGACCAGAAACCATGATCTTCATTTTTTGAATGTTAAATTTTAAGCCGGCTTTTTCACTCTCTTTCACTTTTATCAAGAGGCTGTTTAGTTCCTCTTCACTTTTGGTCATAAGGGTGGTGTCATCTGAATATCTGAGGTTATTGATATTTCTCCTGGAAATCTTGATTCCAGCTTGTGCTTCATCCAGCCCAGCATTTCGCATGATGTACCCTGCATGTAAATTAAATAAGCAGGGTGGCAATATACAGCCTTGACATACTCCTTTCCCAATTTGGAACCAGTCTGTTGTTCCATGTCCAGTTCTAACTGTTGCTTCTCAACCTGCTGACACTTCTCTGCTACATGGTCTGCATGGATGTTGATGTGAAAATTAGGAAGGCACTATAGTTCGAAGATAGTGGTATGCTGATATATATTCAGCAGTTAACACTCTGAAAAGCACTGATTTGTAATGTTTGCTAATTTGGGAGTATAAATACTCCATCATGGCTCACTCAAAGTCACAGATCTGAAGTCAGTGAACGTGCAGCCAGAAACATTTAAAATTGACTCATGATTGGTTCTGACAAGCCAGCTCCAGTACACTGCTGGTCAAGGCTGGTAAAGGCTTGAACTAGATTTTATATTCGGCGTAGGGTATGTGGGGCTTCCCTGGGTGGCTCAGCAGTAGAGAACACGCCTGCCAGTGCAGGAAACGCAAGAGACGTGGGTTCAATCCCTGGGTCAGAAAGATCCCCTGGAGAAGGAAATGGCAACCCATTGCAATCTTCTTGCCTGGGAAATCCCATAGACAGAGGAGCCTTGGCGGGCTACAGTCCATGAGGTCTCAAAAGAGTCGGACACAACTTAGCAACTAAACAACATCAGCAACATGGAATATGTGGGAGGCAAGAGTGCGTAGCAGGAAAAAAATCCAGTGCTTTAAAGTTAGATCCAAATTTAAATCTCACTCCACTGATTTCTAGCTTTGAGCAGAATGTTCTTTGAAATTGTGTTCTAGCCTCTAAAGTGAGTTAATACCTCACCTGCAAAACTATTATTGAAATTAAATAGAGTATGTATGTAAATCACCCCAACAAAACATTTCTCATAATTTTTTCTAATAATAATAAGTATTTCTAATAATGGCAAGTTAAACATCCACATCTAGTCTGGAGTAAGATAGACACCAAGATGCTCACTGAACGCTGAAACAGAAACTGCTAACCTGACAGGTGCTCCTGACCTCTGATCTCAGGGAGTTTCTAGTCTAGGATGAGCCTTCTGCTCAGCTGACTCTGAGGAAGTCCTTCTGATTAATAAGACAGGAAAATACTGGAGGATTATGGAGCAGTAACCGCAGATAAATAATCTTGTATTTGGTTTTAGTTTTCTGGGTAAGAGGCAAGAGAAGGCAGTTAACTGTGGAATAACCGTGAGCACTTTGTCTTGGATTTCAGGTTGGGGCCCAGTGGCAGAAAGAACGAAACACACCTGACTCCTTGCTGTGTCTCCTGCTGCTAGGCTGGATTTATTAATGGTGTTTTGAAAGTTCTTCCTTTGTGCAGGCCTCTTGGTTCCGAATTCCCACCTGATAAAGACCCCAGCCTTCACTCACTTCCTGTCTCTGTTTAAGTATTAAAAGACATGCTCTAAGGATCTGGGCTTCCCACATGGCCCCGTGGTAAAGAATCAGCCTGCCAATGCAGGAGACATGGGAAAGCAGCTTTGATCCCTGGATCGGGAAGATCCCCTGGGGGAGGAAAAGGCAACCCACTCCAGTATTCTTGCCTGGAGAATCCCACGGACAGAGGAGCCTGGTGGGCTATAATAGTCCATAGGGTCGCAAAGAGTCAGACACGACTGAGAGTGACTGAGCACACACGTATCTAGGCAGCTGAAGGCAAGCAGGTCACTGGGTTACTTGGATGAACAGCAC
>NW_011494677.1:10285975-10299800 GCF_000754665.1 Bison bison bison | reverse complement strand
CAACAGCCATTCCACAGCCCCGCCTCTCAGGAGTTTCAGTAGGAGGGCTCCCGGGAACACCCCCAGCGAACTGAGAAAGACTCCCTCAACAAAACGTGCCTGGTCTTCTGTAAGTTTAATTTCTCCACAACATTAAACTCAGAAGATGTCAAAATGTCTTTTTTTCTCCCTCTGATAACTGTTAGGCAGGAATGGACCTCCCAGACTCATTTCCCCAGCAGGATTTCTAGCTGGAGAAGCCTATAGAATGCCAAGACTTTTTGTTGGGGGCAGGGTTGGGGGGTGGAGGGCGGCTGCAGCCAAGTGCCCAGTCCTAACCACGGGACCTCCAGGAAACTCCAAACCAAGACTTTTTTTAAGGTTTTGTCTTTGTAATAAAAAATAAGCTGTGACAAGTTGTTTTCTGAGTCCCTAAGCTAAGAGACGGACACGACTAAGCGTCTTCACTTTCACTTTTCCCTTTCCTGCATTGGAGAAGGAAATGGCAACCCACTCCAGTGTTCTTGCCTGGAGAATCCCAGGGACAGGGGAGCCTGGTGGGCTGCCGTCTATGGGGTCCCACAGAGTCGAACACGACTGAAGTGACTTAGCAGCAGCAGCAGCAGCAAACAAAGGGAAGAGGGGAGAGATAAAGGGTCAGTGAAAGTAAAGGCAGAACAAGACTCTGATTACCCGTGCCTTTCTAGCCAGGGCAGAAGGACCACAGTCTGCCCCGATCAAAGCAAGAAGGAGGGCGGTCAGACTTCAGGAAAGACATACAGGAGTCAAAGATGCACAGTTGACAAGTGATCAGCGCCCTGTAGCATCCGAGGGGGCACTTCTGATGTCCAAGGTGGCAGCTGCTTTCAGAGTGGAATCTCCAAGAAGATTTTCATCTCCTGGTTGTTCAGCTATTTGACATTTATTACTATGGGATCCTCTAAGATATTCTTAAATAGCCCCCGGCCCCCTGTACGTTCCCAGAGAAAAGGCACTTTTAAACTATTTCAGTAAAAAGCATGAAAATATACCTAATATTTGTACTTAGTTAGCTCCCAGTAAGCATGTCCTCAAGATGATTGCAACGAATTCAGAGAGTTCATTTTAAACTGGGTATACTTTTCTTATATTTATTTTGCAGTCAAACACAAGATCATTTTGGAAGGGCCCGAAGAATACAACATGATAAAGAGATTCTGAAAATTCCAGTCGTTTTTTGACATCCCAGTTGCCACTCCAGGATGCGCTGTCCTCCTTACGGATCCTGAATGAAGCAGGATGTGGAGAACTGGACGTGGAGAACAGGTGCCACCTTAGAGCTTCTTTTGGAATATCTGCCCCACAAAGGTAGATACCAGGAGCGTGTCCATTGAGTTCTGTTTCAGGTGTCAGCTCTGCAAAGCCCTAAATCCTGCCAAATACTGTTTCTTTACTTCGAAGCTATCAGAGGAGAGGGAAACAGATTTTGTGGCCAATTTTAGCCCTTTGTAATAGACTTCCAACTCAGGAGATGGTAGATTTTTATTTTTGAAAGAAGATTCTTTTTCTCATTAAAAAACAGTGTTTTGGTTTTTTGGTTTTTTTTTTAAATAAAACTTTTAGAGAGGAGGTTTGAGAACATTTAGGGGAAGCCTCCTTAGGGAAGAAACTTAGTTTGTGTATGAATTTAGTTTGTATGCTCTTCTTACTGTTTGTTTTCATTGGAAACTTAACTTGGTAGGTTTTTGCAAAACATTTAGCCAAGTTTTGCTTTGGGGCTTTGGGCTGCTATTTTTGTGGCTTGTTTTATTTGAAAACTTTATTTGTTTAGAAACTGAGGCCACAGGACTTTCAACAAAATCAAGTTTCTAAAGAGGCTCCCCATTTTTTCCTCCCTACTTCAGGTCCAAAAATATGGTGGAAGATTTCTATAAATAATTTTTTTTAACTTCTGGACTTGAGCTTGCCCATTTTTAATTGGAAACTGAGGCCAGGGAATTTCAATATGTCTTTTAAAATCTGAATCTTTCTCTGCTGTCTTTATTCTTTATATCAGAAGATTTTTGTTTTCTTAGCGTATGTCTGTACTTTGTTTTATATTGGTAACGGTAGCATGGGAGCTTGAAATACCATCCCACATTGGAAAACTTTAAAGGCACTTAAAAACTGTACAACCAAACTTTGGGGTGCATATTTTTGCTATCTTCATTTTGTTTGAAAGTAGAAGTTTTGATTGCATGTTGTGTATTTATACCATATGGTATTTCAGTGTGAGTGGCAGTTAAATTCATTTCTTCTTTATTTTACTTAACATATATTTACTGAAATCCTTCTTGGTGCTAGGTACTCCCCTGGGTATAGCAGTGAGCAAAAAAACCAAGCCCTTGGCCCTATGATTGGATTCAGTGGGTTCTTGGTCAGATATTCCATTTAGGAATGGGGGCTTTTGATTTGGGGTTTCCCAAATGACGCTGGTGGTAAAGAACTCGCCTGCCAGTGCCGGAGACATAAGAGACTCGGGTTCAATCCCTGGGTCAGGAAGATCCCCTGGAGGAGAGCATGGCAACCCACTCCAGTATTCTTGCCTGGAGAATCCCTTGGGCAGAGGAGCCTAGCAGACTAGGTGTCCATTGGGTTGCCAAGAGTCAGACATGACTGAAGTGACTTATTATGCACACACAGTATTTATGGCTGGACAGGAGACTGAGGGTTGAAGGATGTCAGAGACAGGTTTCAGGTTGAGCTGGAGTTGGTGGTCAGTGCTGGTTGTAGAATTGGGAAGGGTGGGCTGGAAATGGGAGAGTACGGGGAGAAGGATGAAATCCAGATTTGGGTATTTGGATTGAGGACTAATAGGGTCAGGGTTTCCTAATGTCACCCAGCATATGGGATGGTAGAATGCATGCCTGTTTTTACAGATATGTCTCCTTAGTGCTGACTGGATGATCTGCAAAAGATCCCACTCTAAACGTGTAGAATTGCCCTTTACCTACCCCAGCATATACACACACATACTAGGGAGAGAGTTACATTCATTAATTCTGTCTTCATTTCTTTTGACAAATATTTACTGAGCTCCTGCCTTGTGCCATGTACTTATCCAGGCCTTGGGGTATGTCAGTGAACAAAACAGATGAAATCCTTGACCTCAATCTAATAATGCTTAGATTGAAGTGAGTGTACATCTAAATAAGTACTCTTTGAAATGCATAGCTGAGTTAGAAATTAAGACAAAATAAAGTCATGCTTTGCTGGGATGTCAGGCAGAGTCAAGTAGGGAGTTGAGTTTAATGCTTGAGTGGGGAGTTGAGTTTAATGCTTGAGGAAGTTAGACTCTGGGGCTACACATGAAAGAGTTATAACCAAGACCCTCCCCACCCGTTGAAAAGTCATGACATCTCAGTTGGACCAAGGAAAATGTCACACTCTGGCACAGAGGGACCACAGGGAAGCTCTGCCTCAGTGTGGAGAATCTGCAGGGAAAAAATTCAGTTCTTACTCTCAAAAGGCACAGACCAGAACCTCACCTGAATTTGTGATCTGAAATGCAATAGCCAGGACATTGGGAAGACTTAAGAAAGTCAAGTCTGGGGGGTAAAAAGTAGAGCCATCAGGAAGAGCAGATGTAACACTGCTTAAAACGACATTCCTCCAGCCCACACCACAGAAGGGTCTCAGGGAGAACCAAGCTCTGATAAAGATGAGCTCGTTGTAAAACGTGTCAACTTATATAAGAGGACAGTGAATGGCAATTTATATAAGAGTGAGTGAATGGCAACAGAAACAATATAATGTGAGTTTACAGTTCTGAGAACTAAGTTGAATGGAATTACTGTCAGAAAGAGGATATAAAGAAAGGCTGTTTAAAGTAATTTAAAATGTGAATCAAAACTTTTAAGAAAGAATAAGACCCTGAGTTGACAGAGCCAGCAGATTTGAAAAAAACCATCAAATAGAGATTCCAGAAATAAAGAACACAGACATTTAAGGTTAAAAAAAATTCCTGTGAGAAGTTAGGTTAGACATAATCAATGAAAAAATTATGAGGGGAAATTATCTATAATACAGCAAGAGAAACAAATACATGGAAGTATTTGAGATTAAGAGACATGACGGTTGAGAATGGAAATTATAGGTATACATAAAATGACTTTTAGGAAGAAAGAATATAGAGAGAAAAATATTTGTTGCAGATGATAAAAGGAATAATTCATCAGGAAGCTATATTTCTAAACTTGTGTGAACCTAACAGTAAAGAAAATTTTGTCATAATTACATAAAGAAATTGTTTTAAAAAACAGAGTGATTTCTAGTTTTAACACACCTCCCTTTGTTTGTGCTATTGTGTGTCTGAGGCAGGATTAGTAAGCATATGGAATATATAAAAAACACAAAGTAGACTTGATTTAGTGAACCTGGATAGAGCTAAACACTGGCCAGACATTCTTTTTTAAGTACGTACACTTGAAACATCAGCAAAAACTGACCAGATGCTTGTCCAAAAGGCAAATCTAAAAAAAAAATTCAAAGAGTGAATAACCAACCATGTTGTCTAAATGCAAATTTATAAAATTAAAAAGGAATAAAATAATCTCTCCCCAAAATATTTAGACATTTTAAAATCATGTATTTAAGTAATTCACAGATCAAAGAAAATTTTAAATCAAAAATGAGAAAACATTTAGGCGGACAAAACCATCACACATGAAAACTGGTATGATACAGCTAAAGCCATACTGAGACGAAAATCTAACTGCATGTTTTAGGCAGGATTTTGGCCAAAGGTAGAAAAATACTAGCTTTCTTTCTACAGATTCAAATACTTAAGAAGTTCTTTTTAAAAGAGTCTCTGTTATTAAATATTTTCAACATATGTGAACGTGTGCATGTTTAGTTGCTCAGTCGTGTCTGACTCTTTGCGACCCCATGGACTCTAGGCCGCAAGGCTCCTCCATCCACGGGGATTCTCCAGGCAAGGATACTGGAGTGGTTTGCCATGCCCTCCTCCAGGGAATCTTCCCGATCTAGGAATCAAACCGGGGTCTCCTGCATTGCAGGTGGATTCTTGCAGTGAGCTCAACCAGCTGAGCTACCAGGGAAGCCAGGCTATCTAATGAACCTTCAAACACCTATCACCCAGCTTCAGTAGTTACCCACTCACAACCAGTCCTGTTACATCTGTATCTCTGGGCTGCCCCCCTCCCAGACACGACTGGATTATTCTGAAGCAAATTAATGGCATCATACCATTTCATCCACAAACATTTCATTATGCATATCTAAAGATGAGGGACAGGGAGGCCTGACATGCTGCAGTCCATGGGATCGCAAAGAGTCGGACACGATTGGTGACTGAGCAACAACATCAAAGATAAATGTTAGTTGCTCAGCTGTGTCCGACTCTTTGCCACCCCAGGGACTGTAGCCTGCCAGGCTCCTCTGTCCATGGGAATCTCCAGGCAAGAATACTGAAGTGGGTTGCCAATCCCTTCTCCAGGGGATCTTCCCAACCCAGGGAGCAAACCCAGGTCTCCTGTATTGCAGGGAGACTCTACTGTCTGAGCCACCAGGGAAACCCCTTATTTAAAGATAAATTTTTTTTCTTCAAAAAGAAAAACAAACCACAGTATCTTAATCACAGTGATGTTTCAAGACAACAATCCCTTAATATAATCACGTGTTCAGGCGACTTCCCTGTAACCGATCAGATTGTGACCCTCTGGCTGGCTCCCCCTCTCCCACACTCAACATCTTTAGGACTGTGTTCAGGAAAGAAGGAGAGAAAAGAACTTTCTTATTCTCTTTGTAATGTCTGTAGGTAGCACTTTCTTGTGACTCTGGAACTTGCTCTCCAATATTGAAGCCACTAGCCATACGTAGTTATTTAAATGTCAATTAACTAAAATTAAATCAGCTTTAAACTTCAGTTTCTCACGTCGACTAGCCACATTTCAAGTGTTCAATAGACGAAATAGACAAGAATATTAATGAAAGAAAAATTATTGGATAATCTCACTTTTGAGCAAAATCCAACATGGTGTTTTTAAAAGCCCACCCGAACCAGTGAGAAGTTTTCTCAGGAAAACAGAATAACATGTCTTTAGAAAATATAAAATTCATCACATTAATGAATATAGAGACAACTGAGTCAGGAAAATTATTTTGCTAAACTTAAACTCCTATTCATGATACTGCCTTTAGCAAACCAAGGATAGAGGGGTCTGTCTGCCTTAACTTGTTGAAGTGTATCCATGAAAACCCTACAACAAACACCCACCTGGATGGAAGTGTAGATTAGTGCAACTTTAGAGGATGATTTGGCAGTGTGCTGAAGTAGGCTAAAGGTGCACACACTTAGCATTTCAGAAATTCCACTCTAAATGTAGCCTCTAGAGCAGTGGTTCTCAAACGAAGAGATTTTGCCTCACAAGTGACATTTGGCAAAGTCTGGAGATATTTCTGGTCATCATGATTCAAGGGGAGGAGTGTGGATGGGTGATGGGGTAGTTGATACTGGCATCTAGTGGGTAGAGTCGAAGGATGTTGCTAAACATCTTACTACGGACAGGCAGCCCCACAGCAAAGAGTTATCCAGCCCCAGGTATCACCAGAAGCTCTGCCCCAGAACCATGATCAGTAGTATTCATAGCAGCACTATATGTAATCTTTTCTTAAAAAGTAGAAGCAGAGTTCTTGAAATGGAGCCGCAGTACATGGGCTCATTTGCATGGATTACAAAGATGTATTTCAACACGAGAAATCTCAAAGCAGTGCTGAGTGAAGAAAAACACACATCGCCAAAGGATGTGCACAAATGCAATTTATGTAACTTTGTAAACCTAATTCTTCCTCACGGTTTACTGCCACTGGCCATTGTTGGCGCCTGCCCTCCTCCTCCTCCTCAAGTCTTCCTCTTAGCTTTACTAACTCAGTGACAAGACATCACGTTTTATAGGATTCATTTTTTTTTGGGGGGGGGACTCTATTTATATTGTTTCTGTAATTTGCATGTATGATAAAAGTAAAAAAGAATACATGGAAAGATAAGCTCCAACTTCAGGAGAGTAGTTATTTTGGGGAGGAAGGGAAAGGAAAGGCCTGGGTGGTGCTCTGACAATATCTGGAATGTTTTATTTCTCTTAAGAAGGTAAAGAGATTGATGCCACTGCAGTAAAATATTTTCTGTTTTAAAATAGCTCACAGTTAATGACTAAGAACAAAAAGAAAAGGGATGAAAGGCCAGCCCTGGTCTTCGAATGAGAATAAATATGCATCACAGCTCTGATGTTTTCTGGATTAAACCCTGGGGAAATAACTGCATTTTCCCTGGCATTCTTCCTCACCTGTGAAACAGGCTGACGATTCTTAGTCTCCATCAGAGTTTTTAAACTTCAGTCATCCCGCGATGCCTCAGCGTGTCTGCTGATACTCTCTTACTGCCTGTGATATTTGAGAGACTCGCTGCGCCACCTGAAACCATCTCCCGTCCTGTGACCCTCATCCCCCACTTTGGAAAACATTGCTCTATTATAATAAGGCGCTTTGTGGACGAGCTAAGGCTCCGCATGTAAAAACCCTCAGCTGTGTGAGCACATATTATGCCTTCAGCAAATGCAGTAAATGTATGTTGGAGCTTAAGTTACATAGTTTATGTCGTAACTTACTTTTTGTAATTTAAGAATATTTAATTCAGGCCTTCTAAATGCACATTTTAAAAAACCTGTGATTTTATGTAGCTTGGGGAATATAGTCAATATTTTATAATAACTCTGTAGGGAGAATAAGCTATTAAAATATAGAATTGTTTTGTTGTATACTAATATAATATTAGTCAACTATACTTTAATAAAAGTATAAAGTGAAATATGGTAAAAAATAAATCTGTGATTTTAGTAATCTAGAAAACAATGCTTTTAGGTTTTTTTCCCTTGAATTTTCCCTAGATACAGTAAATATTTCTTCTCCAGCCTTATCTATAGTATTAAATTTTTATACTGATAAACTTGTTGTTCAATGATAAGAAAATGAGTACAACTTGAGAGGTTCAAAACTGTAGGTTTTATTGAATAATGAATGAGTCTTAGGCATACCAGAAGCAAGAGATGTCAAAGCCCCCTGCTCCTCTCCCCAGCCCTTCTCTTGCTTGTGGCCCCTACTTCAGATGTTAATTCTTTGGGGACAGAGACTACTCTATGCTCCACTCCAGTGGATAATAAGTAAGCAGTGTCACAGGTGGTGACTCCAGCTCTAAGTCAAACATTCATCTTTTCAGAAGCACAGATTGCAAAAAAAAAAATCTGGGGGGGGGTTATATGGAGGCCGTTTCAGCCTCACCCACATGAATAAACTCACTGGAGCCTCACACCAGCAGGGCCGCCTGGATCCCGGTTTACAGACCACTGCACAGAGCTGCTGAGTGAGGAAGTCCTTTTGCTCATGGACGTCCTTGGATAGGCTCCAAACTGAAGCCTCACTGGGCTAACATTTCCACAGTGATCCCCATTTTCAGTGAAGCATTCATGCTGATAATTGAAAATCTCAACCCAGCCTGCATTTTCAAGAATGACAAAAAGTATAATCTAAAAGCATGTATTTCTCTGTCAGGGGAGCCCGTCCTTAAAGGTTTGGAAGGGGAGGGAGCTGAAAAGTTGTCCAGGTTGTTCCTGGATGGAATCAGTGGAATACGTAAATGCAGAGTTAGCGCCACACACCGGGACAGCTCAATCAAAAAGTATTTTGAGAGTTTATTCTGTACAGCATATCAGATTAGGAGCTTTGGAGCATATATAGAAAACCCAGCGATGGCCCTCAGTCTCTAGAGTCTAAACTGTATTGGAGAGAAACCCATGTGGAGATAAAAATACCAGTACACACGAAGAGATAATCAGAAATTCATTTCAACACTTTAAGAGATGGACTATGACACCCACATACAAGATTCTGAATAAATGGGAATGCTAGTGGCTCGATAGTGACACAGTTGTTATTCTTACCATACTCTATCTGAGTGCTTCCTTTCTCTTAGGCATCACGTGAACTGATTTTCAAATGTAACTCAGTTGGTCCCATGTCCTTTGGCTTTCTGTGGGCCTGTGTTTTTAATGTTGAGATAAAATGCCTGGAGCCTCTATCCCTCATAATGTGCAGAGTCTGACACAATATTGGGGGGAGGTGGGCTTTTTAAAAATTGAAGTATAGTTGATTTACAATGTTGTGTTAGTTTCAGACATATAAAAAAATGCTTCAGTTTTATATGTATATGTATTATGCATGCTCTGTGCACACATGCTCAGTCACTAAGTTGTGTCCTACTCTTTGCAGCCTCATGGACTGTAGCCTGCCAGGCTCCTCTGTCCATGGGATTTTCCTGGCAAGAGTACTGGAGTGGATTGCCATGCCCTCCTCCAAGCGATCTTTCTAATCTAGGGATCGAACCCACGTCTTCTGTATCTCCTGCATTGTAGGCAGATTCTTTACTGCTGAGCCATCAGGGAACCACATTATGCATATGTGTGTATGTGTATATGTGTATATATATATACACATATACACACACACTATATATGTAATGCTGCTGCTACTGCTAGGTCACCTCAGTCGTGTCCGACTCTGTGCGACCCCATAGACAGCAGCCCACCAGGCTCCCCCATCCCTGGGACTCTCCAGGCAAGAACACTGGAGTGGGTTGCCATTTCCTTCTCCAATGCGTGAAAGTGAAGTTGCTCAGTCGTGTCCGACTCTCCTCGACCCCATGGACTGCAGCCTACTGGGCTCCTCCGTCCATGGGACCTTCCAGGCAAGAGCACTGGAGTGGGGTGCCACCGCCTTCTCCATATATATATACATACATGTTATATATATATAGCAATAAGGATTTTCTGCATAGCACAGGAAACTATATTCAACATCTTTTAATAACCTATAGCAGAAAGAATCTGAAAAAGATATATATATATATGTATGAATAATATATAAGGTATGTATAATATATATATATACATTTATATGTATTTTCATATGCATATGAGTTACATTTGAAAACATACATACGTAAATATATGCTCTCTCTCTCTCTCTATGTATATATATATATAGAGAGAGAGCATATATATACATACATGACTTCCCAGATGATACAGTGGTAAAGAATCTGCCTGCCATGTGGTAGACACAAGAGACACAGATTAGATCCCTGTGTCACGAAGATCCCCTGAAGTAGGCAGTGGCAACCCACTCCAGAATTGTTGCCTGGAAAATTCCATGGGCAGAGGAGCCTGGCAGGCTACAGTCCATGGGGTTGCAAAGAGCTGGACACGACTGAGTGACTGAGCACGCATACATACATATAAATATATTGTATATATATATATATTCAATACATGTATATGTCTTCTTTTTCATATTCTTTCCATTATATATATGAGGATATTGTATATTTTATATTTATATAAAGATATTGAATATAGTTCCCCGTGCTATACAGTAAATCCCTGTTGCTTATCCATGTCATATATAGTAATGTGTATCTGTTAATCCCAAACTCCTAGTTTATCCCCCTCTACTTTCCCCTTTGATAAGTGTAAGTCTGTTTTCTGTGTCTGTGATCTCTTTCCGTTTTGTAAATTGGTTCATTTGTACCATTTTTTTGATTCCACAAATAGGTGATCCATATGATACTTGTCTTTCTGGGTCTGACTTCCTTCACTTAGGTCCATCCATGTTGCTGCAAACAGCATTATTCCATTTCTAATGGCTGAATAATATTCCACCATATATAGGTACCACATCTTCTTTATTCATTCATCTGTCAGTGGACACTTAAGTTGCTTCTATGTCTTGGCTATTGTGAATAGAGCTCCTGTGAACATTGGGATGCATCTATCTTTTCGAATTAAGAGTTTTCATCTTTTCTGCATAAATGCCCAGGACTGAAATTGCTGGATCATGTGGTAGTAGCTTTGTTTTCAGTTGTTTAAGGAATTTCCGTACTGTTCTCCATGATGACTGCATGAATTTACATTCCCACCAGCAATGCGGCAGGGCTCCTTTTTCTTGGGAGGCTTCCTCAGTGTGTCTTGAGGAAGGCAGAGTGGGTGGTGAGTGTTACATTCTCCTGCCTCCTCTCCCCAGATTCCCCCTCCTGAATTGAGTCTCAAGCACACCCCTCTGAGCCATCCCTTTTATGCTGATCCTCTTCCCTCTTAAGCCCACTCAGAAAGTCTTCCCTTCTTCTTCATTAATTAAAACCTCACTCCCACACATATATTATAGCAACAAACTTTTCTGAAAGTTAGAGGGAAAAAATAAAGGGAAAAATTAAGTACAGAATAGAAAATAGCCTAAGATTGAATATTTTACAATGAATACTTTCTCTTCCCTCCAAAGTCCCCTTCTACTTACCCCACCTTCTCTCCATATTTCAGCCTCATCAACCTTATGCCCTCTTTCCTGGGCTGGCTAGAGATACCTGATTTCAAATACTGTATTCAGCAGAGAACGTTAGCTCTCTTTGAATTCAGTTCTTTGCATGATCTAGACTTCTGTGGCAGGAGAATAAGAAATGTAGGTTTGCCTTTCAAACCCAAAGACACAATATTTTCTAAATAAAAGAGCAATTCTCTCTTTAAGAAATATTATTCTGCCTTGACCAGTGACTCAGATGAAAGAAGTATTTAAAAATAACCAGTCTTGCTCTGCCTCACTTTACGTTTATATGCCTGGAACAACTGATTATTTACTCCCATTTTACAGATGAAGAAATTAAAGTTTAAGGAGATTAATGTGTTTAACTTACCCAGTTTGTGAGGGACAGAATTGGTATTCAGACCCATATCTACTGAAGCCTTATCTTCTTGACTACCTCCTCCTTATAGATCTCTGGTACAGAAAGCAAAGGCAACAGGCATTCAAGAAAAATAAGATACTGGCAGAAAGAAGAAGAGGGGGAGATTTCAGTTGGAAGAGGAGGCACATAAGTGAGAATTAGTCTAGACGTGACACTGTAAAGATTTAAACTAAGGGGTGGCAGAAGGTAAAAAGAGTCTTGACCATTTGATGGGGGGAGAAAAGAAGCAGCCATTAAAAATGGCTTCACGTTTTCTAGCCTGGATAACAAGCGTCATTCATTCATTCAGCTAAGAGGCATCGATGAGTCAGGCACTGGGTGTGTCAGCATCGTGCCCAGTGTTGGGAACAGTAGAAGGAATAGGAAAGTCTGAGGTGAGAAGATGCGGCGTCTTCAGCGAGACACGGAGAGGCTGCAGTGAGAGACACACCCTGTTTAATGTCCAGCAGGCAGCAGGAAATACCAAACTCATTTGTGTCCAAGTTTGAGGCCCTCAGAGAGCACCAGGTGGCAGCACAGACTCAGAAGCCAAAGGGAGGCAGGCCTAGCTAAACTCTCTGAAGTCCTGTGTTTTGCGTCTGAAGCAGATTAAAACAAAATGCCCTTATTCATAGGAGAGCACTTTTAAAATATTAGCAAATAATATTAATGTCGTTAAATGCTTGTTTAAATGTTTATTCAATGACCTTTCCATCTGGCAAGCTAAGAGTTGTTTTAGTAGAAGGATATGTGTACTAATACTGCTAGGTTTTATATATAGTATAATTTATCTGGATATCAAGGGGAAATATGCATATGATTAGGGCACAATTCTTCCAGCCAGACACATATTCCCAATATTATTAAATTGTCCATTACCATGTTCACGGTTTATAAGCTAACGGTTACCCATATTGGCAGGCATGAAAAGACTGTGAGAACCTTGAGGTTATGACACTGCTAAATGAGGTGGCTGGTTTGTTACATAATTAGCACATTATATTCTGTTTCTCTACTTAGCATATTCCTACCCACCTCACCCTGCCTTCCCTGAAATGAAGCCCACTTAATAGCTCCTTTGGTCTCAGGTTGTTTTATCTTTCCTTACAATTAGTTGTCTGTCTTTTCACGTTATATATTACACGTCTCCTTACAACACAGAAGTGCACTGTTATTAAGGAAGGAACCAGTGTGAGAGCTCAACAAGGAGTCAACACGATGAAGACCCTCTGGAACAGAATCCGTACTCTGATTCCTCCAGGCTAAGAGGTTTAGAGGTGGTCTAGAAAGACGCAGTTGGTAATTAACACCGATCTCATACTGTGGGTGTGATGGTTCGTGAGCCCATAATCTGTATCTTGCTGTACAGAGTTATTCGTAGTTCTTTAGTCAGTGATAAAGAGTTCATTCCAACTGTGAACTGAGTTCTTTTCAACAAATCTGTTTGTGGTCCTCATACAATTCTAAATTGTTGGAACTTCTCAGAGATTGATCCATGGTTCATCCAGCAAATTTTTAAAAAATTAGAATAAATTGTATGTTGTGAACAATCTATACATACAGTCAGTAAAAACAAGACCAGCAGCTGACTGTGGCTCAGATCATGAACTCCTTATTGCCAAATTCAGACTTAAATTGAAGAAAGTGGAGAAAACCACTAAACCATTCAGGTATGACCTAAATCAAATCCCTTATGACTATACAGTGGAAGTGAGAAATAAATTGAAGGGACTAGATATGATAGACAGAGTCCCTGATGAACTATGGATGGAGGTTCATGACATTGTACAGGAGACAGGAATCAAGACCATCCCCAAGAAAAAGAAATGCAAAAAAGCAAAATGGCTGTCTGAGGAGACCTTACAAATAGCTGTGAAAAGAAGGGAAGCAAAAAGCAAAGGAGAGGAGGAAAGATATACCCATTTGAATGCAGAGTTCCAAACAATAGCAAGGAGAGATAAGAAAGCCTTCCTCAGCGATCAATGAAAAGAAATAGAGGAAAACAACAGAATGGAAAATACTAGAGATCTCTTCAAGAAAATT
>NW_011494677.1:10285167-10285875 GCF_000754665.1 Bison bison bison | reverse complement strand
CCTGAAATGTGAAGTCAAGTGGGCCTTAGGAAGCATCACTATGAACAAAGCTAGTGGAGGTGATGGAATTCCAGTTGAGCTATTTCAAATCCTGAAAGATGATGCTGTGAAAGTGCTGCACTCAATATGCCAGCAAATTTGGAAAACTCAGCAGTGGCCACAGGACTGGAAAAGGTCAGTTTTCATTCCAATCCCAAAGAAAGGCAATGCCAAAGAATGCTCAAACTACTGCACAATTGCACTCATCTCACGTGCTAGTAAAGTGATGCTTAAAATTCTCCAACCCAGGCTTTCAAGCTGATTTTAGAAAAGGCAGAGGAACCAGAGATCAAATTGCCAACATCCTCTGAATCATGGAAAAAGCAAGAGAGTTCCAGAGAAACATCTATTTCTGCTTTATTGACTATGCCAAAGCCTTGACTGTGTGGATCACAATAAACTGTGGAAAATTCTGAAAGACATGGGAATACCAGACCACCTGACCTGCCTCTTGAGAAACCTGTATGCAGGTCAGGAAGCAACAGTTAGAACTAGACATGGAACAACAGACTGGTTCCAAATAGGAAAAGGAGTACGACAAGGCTGTATATTGTCACCCTGCTTATTTAACTTCTATGCAGAATACATCATGACACATACTGGGCTGGAAGAAGCACAAGCTGGAATCAAGATTGTCAGGAGAAACATCAATAACCTCAGATAATGTAG
>NW_011494677.1:10283396-10284577 GCF_000754665.1 Bison bison bison | reverse complement strand
TGTGGTATTGGAGAAGACTCTTGAGAGTCCCTTGGACTGCAAGGAGGTCCAACCAGTCCATCCTAAAGGAGATCTGTCCTGGGTGTTCATTGGAAGGACTGATGCTGAGGGTGAAACTCCAATACTTTGGCCACCTCATGTGAAGAGTTGCCTCATTGGAAAAGACCCTGATGCTGGGAAAGATTGAGGGCAGGAGGAGAAGGGGACGACAGAGGATGAGATGGTTGGATGGCATCACTGACTCAATGGACATGGGTTTGGGTCGACTCCGGGAGTTGGTAATGGACAGGGAGACCTGGCGTGCTGCGGTTCATGGGTATGTGGTGCATGCAACTCATGCAAAGAGTTGGACATGACTGAGCGACTGAACTGAACTGAACTGAGCAATCTGCCCAGCAAAACAACTGTCTATTTCTGGGATTTGGTGGGATGCAAGAACATAGAAAAAGGGCTATCTATAACAGGTGGGAAAACCTGTTATAGAAAAGGCAAAGAAAAGAGGAAGTAAAAGAAAAATAATCTAGAGAAAGACACCATGCCCACATGGAGAGAAGCTTCACAAAGCAACTGTCAATATCACGAGAGACAAGGAAAGTCTGGTGACTGTTTCAGATGAAGGGGACATGACAGTCTAATGTGATACTTGAACCTGGATTGGATCTTGCACTAAGAAATATGGAAATTATTGGGATGATTGTCAGAATTAAAATATGGACTCTCTATATCAATGCTGCAGTTCCTGAATTTGATCATTGTACTATGGTTATGTAGAAGAATATACTTATATAAATATGTGTATATCTATATATAGGTAGATATATGGGCTTCCCCAGTGGCTCAGTGGTGAAGAATCCACCTGCTATGCAGGAGACACAGGTTCAATCCCTGGGTCGGGAAGCTCCCCTGGAGGAGGGCATGGCAACCCACTCCAGTATTCTTGCCTGGAGAATTCCATGGACAGAGGAGTCTGGTGGGCTGCAGTCTATAGGATCACTAAGAGTTGGACATGACTGAAGCAACTGAGCATGCACGCATGCATATAGATAGGTAGATAGCTCTGTATAAAGATATGTGAAATAGATGACCAGTCCAAGTTTGATGCATGAAGCAGGGCACTCAAAGCCGGTACACTGGAACAACCCAGAGGGATGGGATGGGGAGGGAGGTGGGCGGGGGGTTCA